>NC_142929.1:67949807-68007307 GCF_046866305.1 Octopus bimaculoides | reverse complement strand
TATATATATATATATATATATGTATGTGTATATATATATATATATATATATATATACATATATATATGTATATATATATATATATATATATATATATATACATATATATATATATATATATATATATATATATATATATATATATATATATATATACATATATATGTGTGTGTGCATGTGTATATAGACATGTGCGGGTATGTGCATATGTTAGACATGTGTGCATGCATGCGAGTATGTGCGTATATAGACATTTGTTTATTTATTTTTATGCGTTTCAGCCAAGTGGCTGCAGTCATGCCGAACCTTTTTTGTGTATGTGTGTGTGTGTGTGCGAGCGTGTATGCGGGTATGTATATATAGTTTTTGGTGAATGTGTGGGTGAGCATGTGTGTGTTTCAAGTGAGGGTGGATGAGTATATACATATAGGCGCATGTACATGGGTGTGCAGGCACGCATGTGTATGTATGGACATGCGCACTTATGCGATTACTATGAACATTTTTACTCCCTTACCTTACTTAGCGATCATTCTAATAGCTCTTCTGTCTTGATAATGGTCGATCACACAGTAATTTCCCTTTGTTTTAACGGTCATTTACATAGCATTTTTTCGATGGCTCGATAACTGAAGAGATGCCAGCATGGGTTTCCACCCCGACATCCAAAACTCGGAGTTTTATATCATGGCTACCAAATAATTGTCACATATTTTATTTACAGATACATATATATATATATATATATATATATATATATATATATATATATATGTATATGTATATATACTAAATTTATAATTATATAGATAATTATATTAAAGGGTGCGGATTTACCATAACTACACGCTAGAAAGAGATGCCAAATGGCTCTAAAAACCACCTCACTACTCCATTAGCATATGTTGTAATCAGGCAGATGAAAAAAAAGATAAAACCTTTTAGATAAATTGTATATCGAATGATTTCAAACTTAGCTTTATGAAAACACCTTGCGTTATGAAATCGTTCGATATACACTTGATCTAACGATCATATTTATTTTTTCATCTACCCAATTACAACCTGTGCTAGTGGAGTAGTGAGGTGACTTTTAGAGCCATTTGGTATCTATTTCTAGCATGTATAAAATATGTTTGTGTGTGTGTGTGTGTGTGTGTGTGTGTGTGTGTGTGTGTGTGTGTGTGTGTGTGTGTGTGTGTGTGTGTGTGTGTGTGTGCATCTACATATAAATATATACAAGATTTTTATTTCACACTGGCCACTTGATAAAATCATTAAAGTTATTTTCTCCTTAATTCTCCCTCTTTCTTTCTCTCTATGCACACACACACACACACACACACATATATATATATATATATATATATATATATATATGTATATACATACACAGACGTGTGTGTATATGTGGCTGTGTGTGATCTTGGCCAGTTTCACACAAGGATGACTACCATTAAAACAGACTTTTAAAAATGTAGTAGCAATGCATTTTGCTTTTTATTTGGCATGAAGAGAACAGCTGAGAGATGAACTAATGATCTGAGTTGGAGGTGAACCAAGTCCGAAATAATGCAAACATCCTTCTAACTATTCATACAAAAACCGGCAAGTCCCCCACCCCAACTTGCCTGTACAAATATATGCATTAATGTACGCTTAAATAGTCACAGAAATACACATATATATATATGCATGTATGTATATATGTATATGTAGATGCACACATACACACGTGCATATTTTATCTTGTATCTGTTTTATTTGACTGCAGCTATGCTGAGTCACTGCCTTAAAGAATTTTTAGTCGAACAATTTGACCTCAGTACTTACTTATTTAATTTTTTTTTAAACTTGGTACTTTTTCTATCGGTCTCTTTAGCTGAACTGCTAAATTCCCTTCCTTGGTCACCTATACAAATAAACTTACCCTTGTTCATTGAATATTTTCTTCACCTTCATTTACTCCCTTATCTCCACCTCTTAAGTACTCATTTCTGGTCTTTCTCTCTCTCTTGCAAATATACATTTACTATGTACAAGGTTTCATTTCACCATTTGTGAAATGGTTGGTTTAATGAGCAGAGTAAATGTATGGTTTGAAGTTTCTCTTGTCCAGGCTTACCAAGGACTGTTTAACCTCCCTAGTGCTACTGTCATACAAAAATATACCCAGAACAATCTGTAAAGTAGGTGGCATTAGGAAGGGCATCCAGGTATAGAAACCATGCCAAAGATATGTATGAGCACCTAGTCTTTGGGAGTAGTGACTCCCAACAGGAAGTGATTTGGGCATTGATGATTTGTCCAACTCATGACAGGATGGAAAGCTGACATAAAAATGATGATGATGATGATGTCATCATCATCATCATCATCATTTTTATAGTAGTGGTAGTGGTGGTGGTGGTGGTTTCAGGTGTGGTGACGATGATATATACAAATGGCCATCATTCCAATACAATTCTTTCAAAATTCATCTGTTGATTATCTTTGCCAGACTCATACTAAAATTCACTCATAAGTAGTAATATTTACCTATCATATTTTAATGAACACACATTCACACACACACACACACACACACACACACACACACACACACACACACACACACACACACACACACACACACACTTATTCATGCACACACACACACACACACACACACACACACACATACACCAAATGCGCTTTGTCCGATTATGAAATTATCAAGTAATCTTGATGATGGATGCTGTACAATTCCAGTACAAAAGCAAGTTATGTTTTGAAGTATGAGATAATTAAATGAGTGAATGAAAGGAATGGAAGAATCAGTTATGCACTACATATGTTTCAAAATGCATCTGATCTGTATTATATAAAATTAAAACTGTTACATAATTTTTCCATACACCTTATCTACAGGTGAACCACTTTGTCTTGTGAAATCATTTGTCCTGTATATAGGTTACAGAGACATAAACAAACCAACATCAGTCATCAAACAGGAAAAGACAAACACAAATGCATATGCGTATGCACACACACAAATACAAAAATACACAATGTACATGCACGTGCACACACACATACATGAATTAATTTATGCATAGATTCTATCTACCATCCACCTGTCCATCTTTCTCTGCCCACTTTTCCTGGGAGACTCGTGGAAGTAGAGTCCTTAAGCACCTGCTCCATAGAGTCCTGTCAGAAGCAACCATCATTCCACTTTCCAGCTGGATACCCAAGTGTGACCAACTGAGTTCATGAGTGTTATCCGACCATTACATTCTTGGTTTACTCCTAGGTCTCTTGTCAATTGACTCAGATCAAAGAATTGGTCTTGCAATTCTTTCCTGCAACATTCTAATCTGACTAAGAAATTGTCTAAATTAAATGACAAAACTTCAATTATCCTATGGGTACAGTAAAAGATACTGTACAATTAAGGTATTGTTCTTTTTTTTTTTTTGTTTGATGAGTCAGGAAGAAGGGGCACAGTCCCTGATCCTTGTAGGCCATCCAAGATTAGTGACATTGATATTGTTAAGGTACTGTTTAGACTGTTGCAGGTCAACACCTGTAGGAAAGACAAGAGCAGAGAGAAGATTACAGAGAGTTTATGTACTGGGGGTAGAAGGACTGGAGATAGTAGTCAGAACAGGAAAAGGGTGAATGGTTGCACCAAGGGTGCTGAAAAATAGAGAGATGAGTGAAATTTGGATACCTGAGTGCCAGAGACACAAGACTAGCCAACTCCAGGGAGTGGAGGTTATTATAATAGTAACAGAAAGGACAGAGGGAGGAGACAGCATGCTTGTGAACCAGAGGCCAGAGTGTGTCATTAGTTTAGGAGTGTTATTCAGGTCAGTGGTCCTTCTATAGATGCAGTCCAGGATGTCAGAGTGTGCAGCAGCAACAGCAACAGCAACAGCAACAGTAGCAGCACTATCCCATATGTGGGAGTAGTAGTCCATTATCAACCTCTCTTGAGCCTTGTAGCTGATGTATCTGAATATCATTTAATTCTGACTGAATAGTTTTATAAATGTGTTCCAGCCATGACTATCCAGTCTTATTTTTTAACATATCTGGAACTGTTATCAAAATTTTGTTCCTCAATTTTTTTAATGATAATAGGCTGTAGTTTGAAGGCAACATCACTGCCTTTTCTTGCAAATTGAGTAATGATGTAAAAACTGTCCCTTTGTTAGTGATTGTGATGCTGTTAGTATTAGTGGTAGAGCCATTATTTTTGTCAGTAAATTGGTAAGTTGATGAGCTATTAGTCTGAAAATCTTGTGTTTTATTTCATATCATGATTCAAAGCATCTTTGTGTGAGGCACCACATTTTAATTGGTTGGTTTAAATCAGCTGGGAGTTATAGCAACAGTGTCTTCTAAAAAAATAACATGACATAGCTTAGCTTTTGATTTGCTATGTGGTTTGTGATTTATCTCTGCTTGGGACAAGTAGTTAGCAGAGTTAAGGATGTGCTTTTGTGACTTTATGATTATAATAAAGAGATTAACCAACATTTATACAAATACAGTCACATGCACTGTCACACAGGTAGACATACACATACAGACACACACAGGCACACACACACACACACGTACGCAAAGTGTGTGAATATGTGTGTAATCATTTCATTTCTCTTACACTCTTCTTTATATGCAGTCTCCAACAATAATCAATAACTTCTAGAGATTGATGGTTTCTCAGTTAGGTTAACCTGCCCTTCACATGCTATATGAAAATAAACCACATGATGATGACTTAATGACCTATGGAGCATTTTTTCTTGCTATATATATATATATATATATATATATATATATAAATGTGAGTATATATTATTTAGTCTGGTCAATTAACTTGTAGAAAGCATTAAACCATTTACATATCTACTGATAGTGGAGTGTGAAATTTTTTGATAATATTGATCTGACTGAGACCTCAGGTTTCTCCCTTAATGGTTTATTTTAGCAGTTTGGTTGGATAAGCCTTTAAAGGTGAAACCTGAGATGATCCCTGTCAAATCAATATAATATTATATTAAAGTTTTATATGGATATATATATATATATATATATATATATATATATATATGTATATATATATAATTTAATTTATATAAGGGCATTACTATTCAATAATGCCTCACGCTTAGAGGGACTTCATAAGTCAAAATAAGTTTTGACTTATGAAGTCCCTCTAAGCGTGAGGCATTATTGTATAGTAATGCCCTTATATAAATTAAATTATATATATTTATGGAAAAAAATGATGGGTTTTTTACCTTATGAGGTTTTTTCATGCTAACTACTTGATAAATTCTTATAAAGATTTTATCCTTACATTATATATATATATATATATATATATATATATATGCACACACACACACACATATATATATTTAATTTTAAATTTATTTATATATGTATATATACATACACATACATGTATATATACATATATTTATATATAATTTTTTTCATGGGGAATGGAGGATATTAAAACAAATACAGTTTTAAATAATAGCATGTAAATATTCTTTTCTACTCTAGGCACAAGGCCTGAAATTTTGAGGTAGGGGGCAGTCGATTAAATCGACCCCAGTATGCAACTGGTACTTAATTTATCAACCCTGAAAGAATGAAAGGCAAAGTTGACCTTGGCAGAATTTGAGCTCACAGCATAAAGACGTGCGAAATGCCACTAAGCATTCTGCCCTGTGTGCTAATGATTCTGCCAGCTCACCGCTTTGATAGAATGTAAATATTGAGTTAAAAATCCCTTTGGATAGGAAAAGTCAAAAGCTGCCTAGATATATATAAATACACACACACATATACAAGGGGGTGCTGAAAAGTTCCTGCTTTTAAGGGTATCATGAAAGGCCTGGTTAGAAGCCCAACCTTCTGAGTTGTTTTACAGGGCTTAGAAAACTGAAGGACTGCTGCAATCTGAGAGGGAAATATGTTGAATAAAATTATAATTAACTGATCCTTCTGTATTTTTCTTTTACCCAAAGCCAGGAACTTTTTCAGCACCCCCTTGTATGTGTGTGCATTATATCATAATGGTAAGTATTGAAATTCTACTAGATAAAAGCTAAGCTAAATATTTTTATTCCATATACCTAGGTAAAATATCAAGATTTATATGAAATTTATAGAATTTTAGTTCTGAAATTTATAAAAATTTCCTTATACCACAAAACAGTAAATGATGTATCTGCAATGACAGACTTTGAACTCAGTCTAAACAGCAAAATTGCAATGTCTCTGTGACAATAGACTTTATACTCAGTCCAAGTAGCATGAGTTGCCATACACACCTGCCTATTCTGCAATCACTAGTTTTTAACAATGAATAATAGCACCACCCATTTTTGATATAACTCATCCACGTGACCCTCTCTCTCTCTCTCTCTCTCTCTCTCTCTCTCTCTCTCTCTCTCTCTCTCTCTCTCTCTCTCTCTCTCTCGTTCTCTCTCTCTCTATCTCTCTCTCTCTCTCTCTCTCTCTCTCTCTCTCTCTCTCTCTCTCTCTCTCTCTCTCTTTCATGTGAAAGTTCATTTTAGTGAGCAATAATCTAGCAATTCATCATCACAGTACATTATTCCTCGTTTTTCAAGGAACCTGAAGTGAGTAAATATGCTAAGAAACAAAGTTGGGGTATAACCTGCGAAGAGGTAAGGGAAAACTGAACCACTTGCTATTCATGGACGATCTGAAGCTATTCACTAAAACTGAGGCAGAACTGGACAGCCTAGTTCAGTCTGTGCTGATTTTCTTCAATGATATTAAGATGGAGTTTGGTGCTCTCAAAACGTACTATGATAGTGATAAGACAAGGAAAGCTTTTCAGAAGAGAAGATATATGTTTGCCAAGTGGTAAAATGATGAAGGTAATTCAACCTCAATCCAGCTATAAATACCTAGGAATACTTGAGGCAGATGGAATAAAACACAATGACAGGAAGGAAAAGACAAAAAAGGAGTACCTGTGGCAAGTGAGAAAAATATTGGCTTCAAAGCTAAATGCCAGAAACATAATTTCAACAATAAACTCGTGCGCAGTAGTTCGGTATGGTACTGGAGTCCTGAGGTGGACAGAGGAACTAAAGGAGATGGACAGGAAGTCAAGAAAGCTCCAAATGATGCATGGAGCCGATCATCCATATGTGGACACTAACCACCTATATATGAAGAGAGCAAATGGAGGCAGAGGACTAAAAAGTGTGGAAGATTGCATGCATATTGAACTCAAGAGCTTAATGAGATACCAAGCCCAAAGTAAGGAAACCTTGCTAGTGACAGTTGGGAATGAGGAATATTGAAAGTAGAGAAAAAAGGGAAAACAAAGGAAGAAGTGCAAAAATGGACATGAAGAAGAATTACACAACAAGGGACTGCACAATCAATTCCATGCAGCCACAACAGATGTTGCAGTTAAAAATAGGAGGGATTGGCTAATGAAAGGAACACTAAAAAAAGGGACCAAGAGCACTATATTGGCAGTGCAAGACCAAGCTTTGGCCATGAACTGGAGGGTCAACACGATCATTTTCATAGCATTCTTCGATGGCCAGTTAACTGAAGAGATGGCGGCGTGGGTTTCTGCCCTGGCATCCAAAACTCGGAGCTTTATCATGGCTACCGAATAATTGTCACATCTTATTTACAGATAAATTTCTCTATTTACATAACATCGAGGTCTCTTTCTTTCTTTTGTTGTCTTACCTTTTCTATCAATATATATATATATATATATATATATATTCATAATCTTGAGTATGTATTTGAATAAGTACATGTGTAAGAATTTATACATACATATATATATATATATTTAAATTCAGTAATAGGACGAATTCTTTTACAAGAATTTATCAAGTAGCTAGCGTGAAAAAACCTCATAAGGGAAGAAATCCATCATTTATTCCCGAAATATATATTTATATTTATATAAGGGCATTACTATACAATAATGCCTCACGCTATGAGGGACTCTAAGGTCAGATTACCATAAAAAGCACATTTTCGGTAAAAATGTGCTTTTTATGGTAGTCTAACCTTAGAGTCCCTCATAGCGTGAGGCATTATTGTATAGTAATGCCCTTTGGCGTTAGGAAGGGCATCCAGCTGTAGAAACTCTGCCAAATCAGACTGGAGCCTGGTGTTGCCATCCGGTTTCACCAGTCCTCAGTCAAATCGTCCAACCCATGCTAGCATGGAAAGCGGACGTTAAACGATGATGATGATGATGATGATGATGATATATATATATTCATGTAAATGTACATATTCAACATTATAAGTCAGTTATGTTTGTTAGTGTATTATATTTAAAATATTCTCTTTAGAAAATTGTAAATAAAAGATGTTTGTGCTTTGACTACTGCAGCTTCTGCCGTTATTTCTTCTGTTAATAATGATAATCCTTGTCAGCTTTCTATTCCTCCTCCACCCTTCCCCCTGCTTCTCCTAACCACCACCACCACCACTACCAATATTACCACCATCACTACTACTACTACTACTACTACTACTACCACCACCACCACCACCACCACCACCACCACTACCATTGTCATCATCATCATCATCATTTAGTAGATGTTTCCATTTATTTCCTTATGCTGGCTTGTAAAAAGTCCAATGTAAATGTCGGGTGACTGGAATTTGATAAGTATTTTTGATAACTTTCTTGCAAAGAATCAGAATGACAAGAATGTGTATAAGACAGGATTTGTAGAATTATAAGTAAAAGAGGAAGTACATTAATAGGTTGGTAGATATGTTGATTGATAAAATAAGATATAATACAAGAATATGAACTGTGGTGCAAAGTTGTTAAATTCTGCTGCAGCATGGATGCTATACTTTAATCTTGAAAACGTGGAGAACTGCAAACATCATCATCATCATCACCATCACTGCCGTTGACATCATTATTGTTGCTGCTGTCGTCGCCATCGTCATCATCATCACCATCATCATTGTCATCACCATTGTCGTTGTCATCATCGTCATCATCATCGTCATCACCATCATCATCATCATCATTGTCATCATCATCATCATCATCATCATCATCATCACCTTGATCATCATCATCATCATCACCTTGATCATCATCATCATTATCACCTTGATCATCATCATCATTGATTTAAAGTCCACTTTTCCTTGTTTGCATGGGCGTCTTTGAATTCATTTAAGCTGATTTTCTATGGTCAGGTGCAAATTCCCATCACCAATTCTCTTCTTTTTCCAAGCAGGGGAAAAATTTCTCCATAGCCTGACATGTTTTGCATGGAAGGTTGGAATTAAATAAAACTTGTTTGCAATCATTAGGAAATATTGCATCACGCAAATACATTGATACTTACAGACGTAGTTAAATGAAGAATGAAAACAAAAATAAAAACAAAAACAACATAAGTCAAAAGCATGTACAGATGCTCAGAGTGGGTGCTTTTATGTGCCACCGGCACGAGGGCCACTCACACAGTACTGGCAACGGCCATGCTCAAAAAGGTGTTTTTTATGTGCTACCTGCACGGGAGCCAGTCAAGTGGCACTGGCAACGACCTCGCTCGAATGTCTTTTCATGTGCCACCGGCACGAGTACCGGGAAGGCGACGCTGGTAGCGATAACACTGAAATGGTGCTATTTATGTGCCACTGGCACGGAAGCCAGACAGCTGCTCTGGCAACGATCACGCTCGGATGGTGCTGTTAGTGCTCCACTGGTACAGGTGCCATCACGATTTTGCTTTCACTTTCCTCAACAGGTTTTCGCAAGCCGAGTTCAGTGTCCAATGAAGGAGACGTTGGCATGGGTGCCAGTCGTCAAATTTAGTTCAATTTCGATTTCACTCAGAGAAAGTTTAAGTTGGGGGGAAAAGTGTGTGTGTGTGTGTGATGTTTTGAGCATGGTTCTTCATCAGAAAAAGAAAAGTAAAAGTCCAGAGAGAAAGAAAAGAAGTTTGTGTGTGTGTGTGTGTGTGTGTGTGTGTGTGTGTGTGTGTGTAAGGGCTTTCTTTCAAATTCCATCTACCAAAGGCTTTGGTCTGCCTGAAACCCACGGTGAAAGACACTTGTCCAAAGTACAACAGTGTGGCATTGAACCAAAGACCATATGGTTAGGAAGCAAGTTTCTTAACTACACATCCATATCTGTGCCTGAGCCAGCCTGACTTCTGTAAATGAAGCTTAAAATGCTTAATCCTTTAGCATTCAAACCGACCATATCTGGCCAAAATATTCTACGCCTTTTAAGTTAAAACTGATCAGATTCAACCTCTCACACCTACCCTGCAGTGTCATTCTAAAAATATACAACCACATAATTAAAATCATTGAAAGTTACAAGATAAAGCATGTTTAATTCAAAACAATGCAAATAAATACACATTACATTTGACAGAATAATCTGAATACTAAAATGTTATGGCACGTAAAATACACCATTTTGAGCGTGGCCGTTGCCAATACCGCCTGACTGGCCTTCGTGCGGGTAGCACGTAAAAGCACCCACTACACTCTCGGAGTGGTTGGCGTTAGGAAGGGCATCCAGCTGTAGAAACTCTGCCAAATCAGATTGGAGCCTGGTGTAGCCATCTGGTTTTACCAGTCCTCAGTCAAATCATTCAACCCATGCTAGCATGGAAAGCGGACGTTAAACGACGATGATGATAATGATGATGATGATGATGATGATAAAGAGTAGAGATATTCTTTTTCATGCAAACTTTGTTTGTAAAGCAATTTGTTGATTTTCAAGTGGAGGGCAAGACTGGAGAACATTCGAGTTTATTTTTCATTTCTTCATCAAGGAAGCATGCAGTATTTCTGACCCCTTACAGGTCTTCTGAGATTGGTGAGAGTGATTGAGGGAGGAAGGGAAAAAGATATCTTCAAGCTGGTGACATAGCCTAAACTTTTGCAACCATGTGAACTCCACAAAAGGTAACCTGGGTACCAGGGGGTGTGTTAAACTGGGCAATAGTTTAGGTCTGTCAATCAAGGTCATATAACATCTTATGTGGCATTAAACATTTGAACATCAGTTTCAGATAATGAAGAAAAGCATGTTTAACCCTTTAGCATTCAGGTTACCCTGTCAAATGTAATGCTTATTTATTCATATCGCTTTAAATTAATCATATATATTATCTTGTAGCTACAAAATTTCGATCATGTGATTGTTTACTTTTAGAATGGACATTGCAGGGTAATTATGAAAGGCTAGATCTGGCTGGTTTGAATATTTTGGTCAGATATGGCCAGTTTAAATGCTAATGCGTTTGATATAATTGAAGCAATGTACCTGATGTTTGCTGAGTGACTATTTTACTGATTATACAGCAGAGCACCAGCCATCATTTCAACATGTTAATCCTGATACTATAACTTGTTCCTGCTGTCTAACTGTACAGCTTTATCGCCTGCAAGGTGATTTAGAAGTTATTTGGTGCTAGCATGGTAAACAAATCTACTCTTCTCCAACTTTGAAGCATCAAATATCTTTACATTGAAACCTTAGCAGTGAGCTCATATACAGTTTTTAATTTCATCTTTCAGAATGGAAATCTTGCAAAGGACACATTTCTTTTTCATCCCTTAACCCTTACTTTATAGGACTGAGTATACATAGTTCAGTGCATGTGCACTTGAGACATTGGAACCAAGTAAACTCGTTTTTGATTGTTGGGTACATTCTGGAATTCTCCACATTTAATATGAAGTACAGAAATTTTATTTTTACTGGTCAACAGAAAGTGGTTGTAAGAACTGATCTGCATATGATTAACATGTTACATCACCAGCAAATATTTAAGCAGTGCAGTGAGAGTTAAGTTCCAGTAAAAAAGTTGTCACTGGTTAAGTTAACTACCATGGAAGCCAAGTGGTTAGGCTGCTGGAATCATGATCATTAGAGCATGGGTTTGATTTTTGGATCAGGCACGGCATTGTGTCTTTGAGAATTGCACTTCATTTTATATCACCCCAGCACACACAGTTGAAAATAAGTAGCAGAGGTAGAAGCTAGAACTTAACCTTGTAATGAAACACTCCCCCATTCAGTGGAAGGCATATGTCTCTCCCATTCAGTGGGAAGCTTATGCTCTCAGTCATTTAAAACACCAAGGAAACCAGAACAAGCTCTGGTTTAATGGGCCTATAAGCTCAAGACAGACTTCAACTTCGAAATTTCTGTATTTGATAGCATATTAGATGCATTTATTTTTCAAGAAATGTCTCAAAAAATTATTGGGGTCTTATATGCAAAATTGGGTCAATATTACATGCTTTAATGCACTGAAAACCATTTTTCCTGAATATATGTTGCTGAAGTTTGGGTGTTTCTAATATGCCTGTATGTCATTTATGTCATCAAATATGGTAACTAACACATTTCTAAGATATATTTTTGCTGTACTCAGCTGAAAATTAATACAAATGGCAGCTGGGAGTCAGGTCAACTCTGTGACAGACTGGTGTTCTCTTGTATAGTCAGTCACTTAAAACATATAGAAACTGGGAGAGCATTTAAACTGGCCATATCTGGCCCAAATATTCTACCCATTTTATGTTCAAACTGTCAAAATCTGGCCTCTTACACCTTCCCTACAATGTCATTCTAAAAATATGCAATCACATCATTGAAATCTGAAAGTTACAAGATATTGCATGATTAATTCAAAACTATGTGAATTAAAAAGTATTAAATCTGACAGAGTAATCTGAATGCTAAAGTGTTAATAGGCCTGTTGTAAAGTAAAGTTACCTTTTTGAGTCATGCTGACTCATAAGGTCTGGCTTACTGGTTTCCATAGCGTATAAATTCCTCACCTGGATGGGACACCAATCTGTCACAGATTTGCCTGCTGAGTGAACTGGAGAATTGTGAAATGAAGTGTTTTGTTCAAGAACACAACATGTCACCTGGTTAAGGAATCGAAACCACAATCTTACAATCATGAGCCCAACACCTTAACCACTAAGCTACATGCTTCCACAAATAGGCCTGTAGGCTTGAGACAGACATCATCCTATATTTCTCTGTCCTTCTACTTAGTCAAAAGGAATCAATATGACTGGCTCCATAGAAAATGGCTAAAAGCAAAACAGCATCAGGAGCAGCAACAATAGCAATGTTCATTGAAACAACACTAATACTACTGTTAATCAATTATTGAACTACTAGTTTTACAGGTTGTCAAGGTGTTTCTAAGGTGTGGAAAAAAAATTAGGTATCTTAATTAGTTATATGCATACACACTCAAAATCTAGTAACTTCCCAGAAACAGGTTAAGGCTGTTCAATATCTATGTGTCTTCTTTTTTTAAGCTTCTCTTATATATTTTTTCACTTATTTCAGTAACATACATAACAGTCTATCAACAATGGACATTTGTGGCTGGGTCCTGGATTAGATTCATAGCTTACAGTTCTTAGTTTAACTCCTGCACAGAACAGCTTAATCTTTCATCTTATTTCAAGTATTATTGTAATGGTGACAATGACAACGACGACGATGATGATGGTGGTGGTGGTTTCAAATTTTGGCACAAGGCCAGTAATTCTAGGTGAAGGTTAAGTCAGTTACATCAACCCCTAGCTTTCAACTGGTACATTAATTTATTGAATCCAAAAAAATGAAAGGCAAAGTTGACCTTAGGGAAATTTAAACACAGAAATGCTGCAAAATATGCTGTCTGGGCATGGCACCAACTTGCACATACACATACACATTTATGTATTTATGCATATATAAATTCCTTTATACATGTATAAATTACATGCATGTACACTTGCAGGCATATGTGTGTGATTCTTTGTGTATGTGTATATACAAAGTTAAATTTATAAAAAAAATATCTAATAGGATATCTTACAAAAAAAAAATTAATTAATTAATTAATTCAATAATCTCATTTCTAATTTAATCCCATCACAATCTAATGAACAATTTAACTGCTTAATGCCTCATTGGAGAACAGATTATAATGTTCTTAGGTATATGGCCAGCTGTCAGTTTGACAGCAGGAAAGTTTGCTGTAAGAGATATCACAGCTGGATTCAAACAGGTCAAGTAATTATATAGACGCTTTTCCTTTCTTTGTCTTTAATTCACTAACATGTCATGATGTTAGAGGTGTAAACACACACACACACACACACACACACACACACACACACACACACACACACACACACATGCATATATGAAAATACTTACTTACATACATGCACACATGCATACATATGCACATAAATACAAACATGCTACAAATACCTGGACATTGATGAAAACATATACAAAAGTTCTACGAATAAAGATAGAGTGACTGAGAATATTATACCAGAAAAATATGGTGGTCATAATTTTCCTCTTACAACAAGACAATATCCCACACTGCATTTGCGGTACCAGTGCTGATTCAAACATTTGGGATACTTGATTGGTCTGTAGAGGTAATTCACTCCATAGATGTGAAAACCTACAAGATCCTGACATCAACTGGAACTTCCACAGAAATAGTGATATCAGCAGGCTCTACTTAAGAAGCGATGAAGGAGGTAGAGACTTATAATCAGTGTAGACAACTTTTGAATGTTGTATAGTCTCTCTCAGACAGTACTTGCTAAATGACTGCAGCAAAAATGAATACATAAACTTTGTACTAAAAAGCAAAGAGAACAACATCCTTCATGTTGTTGTGTCTGGGGAGAGTCATTTTCTTATTGTGCCTTAAAATTTAACACACTCACCGGTAAAATTTCCTTCATGTTGATGGTGAGGAAGCACTCTTTTCCTTATGACCTCTCATATAACCTCAAAACGGCCAGACTAACATACTCCAAAGAAGACCTGGATATGAAATGCTCAGCATACCAGAATATGACTATGCATGGGTATGTTTCCTGAAGATTTGAAGAAGACAGTAACACTGATTTCAAGCTTTGGCACAAGGCCAGTAATTTGGGGGGAGGGGCTAAGTTGATTACATCAACCCCAGTGCTCAACTGGTACTTATTTTATCAACTCCAAAAGGAGGAAAGACAAAGTCAACCTCAGTGAAATTTGAACTTCGAACATAAAGACGGATGAAATGCCACTAAGCATTCTGAAGGCTATGCATTTTCCATCCAAGAACAGGAGACTGCTACTAAATACCTAATCAACAAAAGAGACAGTGAAACCTTTGGAGCTCTAAGATGCAACTGAAAATGTAGATTATGTTGTTTTTCTGTGGAAGGCATCACATATGTGATTAGCAGCTGCCCAAAAATGCTATCAGAGTACTATCTCCCCATGCAACACGGTGTCACAAAAACAATAATCAATGCCATTTGGGGAAAAGACTGACCTGAAATAAATATAGAGAATCCCTGTTATTAAATACATACACAAATATTAACACAAGTAATACTGGTGGACCATTTTCATCAAAACATCTGTCAAGTGTAAACATAACAGACCAGATATTGTTGTTTGAGACAGATAAAAAAAAAAAAAAAATAGTAGGTGTGTACATAAAGGTCAACTGTCCTGCTAATGTAAATATCTGGTCGGAACTCAAAGACAAAGAGGATAACAATGGACAACTGCTTCAAACCTCCAGCTTCTCTATCCAGATTATAAATTCATGTTTATACCAATAATTATTGGAGCATTTGGTTTTATGAGTAAATGCTTAAGTGACACAAACATAAAGACACAAACACACACGTACAATTACACATGCACACACACAATTACATGCACACATATGCTCACAATTACATACATTACACACACACATACAAAATGATGATTATAGTGTGTCAAATGAAATTACTTTCTGGTTTCTGTTCTGCTGTGATTAAGCTCCTTTTGCCAAGGTCAACACTGCATTTCTCTCTGAAGTTGACTGATAAACTACATGCAAGCCAAAGTACTTGGGGCAATATAATAAATTAAAACCATTGGATGTAGTGCCTCAATATGGCCACAGTCCATTTACTAAGACCAATGAAATAGCAAAAGAATAGAACAACATCTTGATTTCAAATTTTAGTACAAGATTAGTAATTTTGAAGAAGTGGATAAATCAATTACATTGACCCCAGTGCATAACTGGTACTTTATTTTATCAACCTTGGAAGGATGACAGGCAAAGTCAACCATGGCAGAATTTGAACTCAGAATATAAAGGCGGATGAAATGCTGCTAAGCATTTACCTGGCTTGATAATGATTCTGCCTGCTCACCACCTTTGAATAGAACAACATATTAAAAATTTGAAATATATTAACATGATAATGATTGATGTTTGTACAAGTCAAACATTTTGTGTATTTGATTAAACCTGCACCAGTACTTGATTGGTACTAATTCTATTGAGCTTGGATGGAAGAGACACAAATTTGACCCCAGTGGGATTTGAACTCAGAGTGTACAAGAAAGTAATTAAACATTTCAAAGTATTTAAACTGTTGTTCTACTGACGTTGTCATTTACCACCTTAACCCTTTAGTATTTAAACTGGCCATATCCTGCTCAGATATTCTACCTGTTTTATGATAAAAAAAACTGACCAGATCCAGCCTCTCACACCTTCATGACAATGTTATTCTTCAAAAGGAGCAATCACAACATCAAAATCTCAAAGCTACAAGATAATGCATGATTAACTCAAAGTAATGTGAATAAATAAGCATTTCATTGGATGGAATAATCAGAATGCTAAAGGGTTAAAGAATAATATATAAAATTGGTTTCAAATTTTGGTATGTGGCCAGTAACTTTCAGGGGAGAGGCAATTTGATTATATTGATCCCAGTACTTGGTAAGTATTTTATTTTACAAACCTCAGAGGCAAAGTTGATCTTGGTGAGGTCTGAACTCAGAACTTAAAGAGCTGAAACAAATACCACTGAGAATTTTGCCCAATAAACTAACAATTCTGCCAGTTTGCTGCCTTATCATATATAATGATGACTTCTTATATAGTCACATGACCAGAAATTTTGTTGGGAGGGAGCAGTCGATAAAATCAGCCTTAGTACCTCATCAGTATTCTATATTATTGACCTCAAAAGGCTAAAAGATTGCATTGACCTTGGTTGGATTTGAACTCAGAACATAGAAGGCTTTGACTAAATACAATAACACGTTTTTTTACTGGTGTTCTAACAATTCTGCTGATCCACATAACAACATATAATAAATTCAATAACAGATACAGTAGTAATGACTAATAAATTTAGTTCAAACTACACTAGAGTTGACTTCGGTTGTAATCCCCCCAGATCAATAAATAAGTACCTGGTATGTACTAGGATTCATTTAATCAGTTGTACCTCTAGCCTTAGTATAGTTAATCATTATATTAAGAAGGGGGTGTTGTAGTATTACACACTATATAATTATAGAAATATATCTTCTGTGCAATGATTGGGAAAGGTGTAACAGAATGAATAAGTGAACAAAAATAACATTAATTGTGAGATGAAATATATGTGAATGCATTAACATGTGTACAATAGTATAAGAATGATGGGTATTATTATAATGTGCAGAACATGAACTGGATTACAGGTTTACAGTCATAATATTGATTTCTACCCTTCAAGATTCATTGCTTAGTAAATGCGAAAGCCTTGCACAATGATGTCCATGTAAATAGCTCCATAGATTCTTAACAAAGACATTGTTATCAGGTGCAAATTCATAATAGTCAGCTAGTCATTTACCTTTGGGTGTATTCCAGGTTAAATTGAATATGTATTGATTCATAGGCATATAAAGTGCATGGCTTAACGGTGACTCTGGGTGAAAAACTGAATCACTGGTCTGTGATCAAACTTTAACACCTGCAAAAGATTGTTGGAAGAAGGTGAATAATTGTTATATTATAAAGGTAGGCACTGATTAAGAAGCCTGTTAGTGAATACTGCTGTAAGGATACACTCTGTAGAAGAAAATAAATTGTCATTGTTGCTGTTGTTGTCATTGTTGTCATTTTAATGTCCACTTTTCCATGCTTGCATGGGTCAGAAGAGTTTATTGAGGCAGATTTTCTACAGCTGGATGCCCTTCCAGTCACCAGCCCTCACCTGTTTCCGGACAAGGTAATATTTCTCCATGGCCAGACATGTTTCTAAAAAATATTAAACAAATGTCACTCATTTACAGTAATCGCATAATGTCAAGACAAGGAAACAGAAGCATACACACACACATGCAAACGTACATTTGCATGTATATATGTATGTATGTATGTATGTATGTATGTATGTATGTATGTATGTATGTATGCATGTATGTTGGTATATATATATATATATATATATATATGTACATATAGATATAAATATACATATATATATATATATATATATATATATATATATATATATATATATATATATATATATATATATATATACACACACACATATACATACACATACATACATACATACATGCATGCATACGTACATACATGCATACGTACATACATGCATACATACATACATATATACACAACAGGCTTCTTTTAGTTTCCATCTACATCCAAAAGCTTTATTCAATTAAATAATCAAGTTCTCTGACAATGAGCTAGTATCCACCTTAAATAGTCTTGATCATGTATAAGCCTGTAAAATGTTTGTAACACAACAATAATATTAGCATAGCAATGATATTACAACTCTCTGAAATAGATTGTTGTTTGAGAATGAGATGTAACATCATTTACAATGTTTGTTCCTGTAACAGTTATCAAATCACAATATTTATTAATAGAAGCTGAAATAACATTCAAAGCTTGATGGACTGATTTGGCATTTCAAATATTTTTGTTGATGTTTATTTGATTGGCTTTAGCTAATAATATATCTTGTTTGCCTTTAAGAAACACAATTGTATTATTACCTGCTTCATGGTGGTGAGCTGGCAGATTTGTTAGCACACCAAACAAAATGCTTAGCAACAGTTTATCCATCTTTATGTACTGAGTTCAAATTCTACTGAGGTCAACTTTGTCTTTCATCAACCTTCCAGAGTTGCTAAAATAAGTACCAGTTGAGCATTGGAGTCGATGTGATCAACAAGCCCCTCCCCCAAATTTCAAGCTTTGTGCCTATTGTAGAAAGAATTATTACTTGTTTGAGATATAAGTCTAGCTTGTTATGGTTCAACATTTTTGATGCATCAATACCAAGCTTGAAAGTGTGTGGCCTTGTGTTTAGCGTGTTGCATTTATGATCTTACAATTGTGGTTTTGATTTCTGGACCAAGTGGTGATGCATTGTGTTTTGGAGCAAAATACTTAATTTCCCATTGCTCTACTTCGCTCAGCTACAAATGAGTCACAGTGATGGATCGTTGTGGATTATAATGATCTCAGTCATGTATATGCCATAGAAATTGGGTTAAGCTCCAGTTTAATGTGTTGTTAGGCTTACGTCAATCCTGACACCGAACTTGAGTCACAGTTCTGTAAAATGTTGATAATGTCAATCATATATGCTGCCCAACAAAGCAAATGGACTAAGAAACCTTCTTGAGTGAGGGAATCTAGCTATAGGAAATCTGCCTCAATAAAATTCATCTGACCCATGAATGTAGGAAAAAGTAGACATTAAAGTGATGACAATGATGATTGTGATGAGCCTAGAAAAATGAAAGGCAAAGCAGATGAGATTTGAACTTAGACAATAAAGATATATAACTAGATGCTGCAAAGCAATGAGTTTAACATACTGTTGATTCTACAAGTCATCACTTTCAAAATTAAAGTGTTTCCAACCCAGAAACAGAATGTGGGTTACCTGAGTGAAGGATCAGGAATCTTAAAGACTAGACCACAATACAACATGAATAAAATACATGAAGATATAAGGATTCACTTGTTTGTTATAGGCAAAAGGTGTAAAGTTCCAACATTAGACATCTCAGTTGTTGTACAACTGAAACAATAAAATCAGCTACTGCCCTTGTTCTTGACACAGAAGCTATCATGCAAATACAATTTCTTTGTATTTCTTTAAATTATATGATTTCCCTTTGAAGAATGTTTCCATTTCCATATTTAGAAAACAGTTTTCCATTAGATTCATTGAAATTTATACTTCTTGGATGACTCCACTTGTTCTGATTTTTCTAATAACTCCTTTGTTATACAATTTGTCATCTCTTCTCTCACACTTAGTCTTTTTTTTAGCTTCTTTTCTTTTTTTTCTTTTTACTTTATCCTCTCTTTCCAGCATTTCCCAGTCTTTTCACACATCCACATCTCTCTCTCTCTCTCTATCTCTCTCTCTCTATCTCTCTCTCTCTATCTCTCTCTCTCTATCACTCTCTCTCTCTCTCTCTCTCTCTCTCTCTCTCACTTTCTCACTTATTATTTAACTCATTCACTTTACACCAATCTCTCTCTCCTTCATTCCCCACTTCTGTTCTTTTTGTCTCTCTTATTCTCTCTCATTCTTGTTTTATTTTTCTCTCCTTTCCCATAATTACCCCATCTTCTCTGTCTGTCTATCTGTCTGTTTCTCTCTCTCTCTCTCTCATTCTCTCTCTCTCACTCTCGCTCTCTCTCTCTCCCTCTCCCTCTCTCTCTCCCACTCACCCCACACACAAACAAATATAATTTTCTTTATTTTCCTTATTTCTTTCTCACTTTCCATCATTCCCCTGCCTTCTCTGTTTGTTTGTTTCTCTCTCTCCCTCTCTCTCTCTTTTAATCTTCTCTATTTTTCTCTTTCCTCTCACACATTCTAGTCCTCATTCTTTTTGTACCTCTCAATCTCTATTTCCAACATTTTAATCATCCTCCTTCCCTTATCTCTCTTTCTTCCATTTTTCTTTTCTCTTTTTCCTTCAATTCTTTCTACACTATTTTTTCTCTGTTCATCTCATTCTTCCCTATATTACTTCTCTTTGCTATTGTCTCTCCATCTTTTTAGTAAAAATTATTGCTACCTCTGCCTAGAAGGTCTTTAATCTTAAAATGGTATTGAAATATGTACAAAATAAAAGGAAAAGGAAAACAACTTCCTCTTTTCTTGTTCAACAGATCTTAAATATAATTGGAAAACTCTCTGCTATAATTATAGGTCAGGGAGATCAAACCCCGCCAAAAAATGGTCGAGAATGAAAGAGAATTTCCAGAAATTACTATGTTGCTATCCAAAGAAGCCATTCAGCTGACTAATATATTTAGACGTAAGCAGAAGATAACAGCTTGGGAACCATCTCATTATACTCCACTATATACATACACACCTGTGGATGTAAATGTGTATGTGTGCATGCATCCATGTGTGTGTGTGTGTGTGTGTGTGTGTGTGTGTGTGTGTGTGAGTGTGTGTGTGTGTGTGTGTGTGTGTGAGTGTGTGTGTGTGTGTGTGTGTGTGTGTGTGAGTGTGTGTGATGTGCTAACTGATAGACAATGATTTTTGTATAAACTTTATTAAATTATATGCCTGCCCAAGAAAGCAACGCAATGACAGTAGTAAGGAATGACCTGAAGGCCATTAATTTTATAATCTCAGAGCCATTTTGCCTCTCTCTCTCTCTCTATCTCTATCTATCTATTTATAGTATGTGGGTAGTGTTGGGGATGGGGAGGAAGAGGACGAGTGAGTAATCATAAGTGTTTAATCATATAAAATGTATTTCGATTTCAAATCTACAGTAAGCATTAATATTTTCTGATCAAGTCACTTTTTCCAGCACAGGACATTTAACACCATAATGACCAGTTTATCTAGCTTTGAAACAAACAGGTAACATAAGGTTTTCTACCTAGACAAAGGAAACAAGAGGAAATCATTTCAGCATATTTTTCACCAGAAAAACCTTCTCGAGTTCATAGATTTATCTTATACAGGGTGTCCCAAAAGTCACTGATGAATTTCAATTTTTAATAACTTCCTTAACTTTACAAATAAATACATGAAGTTTTGATACAATATAAAGAACATAATGGAAATTAACATGCACAAGTCAAATTTTGCAACACCACTATACCACATATCAAAAATGACATCGCTTAAATGGCAGCCATTTTCGGCTTTGCATGCCCATGCTCTTTCCAAAACTTGCCCCTTAACACCCTCAAGAGTTTCAGACACCACTTCTCTGATTTCTCTATTGATGTTCTCCTTCAGTTGCACCAGGGTCTCTGTTTTGTTGATGTAAACCATCTCTTTTAGGTATCCCTACAATAAAAACCCAGGCTAGTCAAGTCTGGGGAAAGTGAAAACCATTCCAAGTAGACCTCACACATGGTTCCAGCAAGATGGGGCAACTGCTCATACTGCAAGTGAAACAATGCAGTTGCTATGGCAGTCCTTTGGAGAGAGAATAATCTCCTGCTATGGCAATGTCGACTGGCCTTCACATTCCCCAGACTTGACAAAGCAATGTCATTTTTCATATGTAATGTAGTGGTGTTACAAAATTAGACATGTGCATATTAATTTCCATTGTCCTTTATGTTGTATCAAAATTTCATGCATTTATTTGTAAAGCTAAGGAAGTTATTAAAAATTGAAACCCATCAGTGACTTTTGGGACACCCTGTATCATTTATCTTTTACTTTCTTCGGTCATTGGACTATGGCCATACTGGTGTACCACCCTGAAGGGTGTAGTCAAATAGATTGACACGAGTACTTATTTTTAAGTCCGGCACTTAATCTATTAATCTTTTTGTTGAAAGGTTAAGTTACAGGGATGTAAATGAACCAACCAACACCAGTTGTCAAGCGATAGCGAGAAGACACTACAGAGCATATACTCAATATACGTTGAGTTTATTTATTTGAAGTTGCAGGTAACTCACTGCATTGCTACTCTGAGTTTCTCACACTGTATGTTTTCTGTAGGGACAACAAGATATACTTTACCCTCTGAAGTGCACATACACTCTCATAAATACAACACACACACACACACACATGCATGCACACATTTCTATACATATGTGTATGTTACATTTCAAAGGTAGAAACATGCTACAAATCTTTTCAAGTTATAATTCTATTCTTAAGTAACAGGTTCACCAGGCTTACTTTCTTTTCCAGGTATATTCACTTTCTGCTCCCCCATTACAAATTATCATCATCATCAGCATTATACACCCACCACCATCATCATTTCCTCTCTATTTCTCATCTTTCACCTTTCTTACTTCTTTGTCATCCACCCACGTTATTGTCAAGTTCTGTCACTATCACTGCTCACAATCTCAATATTGTCATCACCATTCTCACCCACTCTCTCTATTAACTCCTCCTCCTCCTCCTCCTCCTCCTCGTGATCGTCGTCATCATCAGCATCAAAATCATCAGGTACCAATACCCCCACACAACCACACATTAGTGCATTATATGAATTAAACATTTAAACATTTGCTCAAATGTTTCAGGGCTTCCTCCCCCACTTTCAAAATTTTTCGAATTAGAGTAAAGTTCACAGGAATATATATATATATATATATATATATATATATATATATATATATATATATATTTATTTATATATATATATATATATATATAGAATGTTCTTAAATAAATTTCCAAATGTATTTTTAAAGGAGTGATGTTGTTTTTTTGTTTTTGTTTTTTTTCACTTCTATTATTCATTCACCATTGTATTACATTATGTTTATTATCAACACTGCTGCATTAGTAACTAGAGTTCTGAAAAGAATCTGCATTAGTGACTAGAGCTGAAAAGAAGATCTTTGTGAATGGTGTGTGCCAAAATGTTTTTAATCTGTAAAGATACAAGAGATAACACAAGAGATTTGCTTGGAGCTAATTTGCTTCGAAAATGGAATTTAAAAAAAAAACAGAAAAGAAATTGAAACTCCACTTCGTAGAGATGATTAGTTTTACTGGAACTTACCTGTAATTATGTTACTTTTTGTCAGTTTATTGATTATGTGGAGATATTATCTCGTAACAGTACGGAGTAGCACAGTAAGATAATAGCTTAAATATGGAGCTCTAAGAATCCATCTCTGATCATAAGATTTTAGCACTATGTTGTTGCTTAACCTCAGGTTAAATTTTACCTGACCTGAAGTAGATCTATGACCAAAACAATCCAACCATGGCTATTCCATCAAATTTTTGGATATTGTGTTGAGGGTTGCATTATCCAGTTGTAGGGTGTGATTTTGATTAGAAATTTGGTTGTTATTTCTGACTATTTTTATTGACCTTGGTGGTCGAAAGACAAGAGAAGGAAACCTCAAAGCTTCGTTGTCTTTTTTGTGTTATGCTTATTTATTAAAGTAGAAAGACATGTAACGCCAGTACATGTTTATAAACAGATATTCACAAATACATAATTCTATATGCATGGGTAGGCACAGATACGTTCACATATATAATTTATATATATGCACATGCATACACACATTTTATTTGACATCTGATTTTCCATGTTTTGTTAAAAATAGGATAAAATCTTTATAAGAATTTATCAAGTAGTCAGCTTGAAAAACCTCATTAGGGAAAAAATTATAAATTATTCCCTTTAAATATATTTATTTATATTAAGGGTATTACTATACATAAATGCCTCAGGCTACGAGGGACTCTTAAAGTCAAAACTACCATAATAAACACATTTTACCGAAGGCGAGGGAATGCAACTCTCGAAGCGAGCATCTTGTTTTTAAGATGCTCACTTTGAGAGTTGCATTTCCTCGTGTTCGGTAAAATGTGTTTATTATGGTAGTTTTGACTCTAAGAGTCCCTCGTAGCATGAGGCATTTATGTATAGTAATACCCTTAATATAAATAAAAAATATACATATATATATTGCATGCATACATACATACATACATACATGCATACATGCATACATACATATATATATATATATACATACAAATATATATATATGAGTGGTTGGCGTTAGGAAGGGCATCCAGCTGTAGAAACTCTGCCAAATTAGATTGGAGCCTGGTGTTGCCATCCGGTTTCACCAGTCCTCAGTCAAATCGTCCAACCCATGCTAGCATGGAAAGCGGACGTTAAACGATGATGATGATGACGATGATGATGATGACGATGATGATATATATATATATATATATATATATATATATATATATATATATACCGTTCACTTATCCCAGTAGTGTTATGCTGCTGATGACATCACCAGAATGAACAATCTTATTGTTGATGGTATGAAACTGATGATTTTGGGCTGAAAACTGATGAGGGATGAGCATGCCCACTTCTAGTGACTGTTTTTTCCTGTGTGTTCCTTTGTTATCATTCTGAGCATATTTTATATTTTATTCTTACCATATATATATATATATATATATATGTGTGTGTGTGCGTGTGGAGGCGCAATGGCCCAGTGGTTAGGGCAGCAGACTCGCGGTCGGAGGATCGTGGTTTCGATTCCCAAACCAGGCGTTGTGAGTGTTTATTGAGCAAAAACACCTAAGCTCCACGAGGCTCCGGCAGGGGGTGGTGGTGACCCCTGTTGTACCCTTTCACCCCAACTTTCTCTCACTCTTCTTTCTTCCTGTTTCTTGAGTAACGCTGCGATGGACTGGCATCCCGTCCAGCTGGGGGGAACACATACGCCATAGAAACCGGGAAACTGGGAAACTGTTTATATATATATATATATATATATATATATATCAAATGGCATAGGTTGGATAAGTCATCTGGATTCAAGTCATTTCCTGTTTCCATGAAAGCCAATGCTTTGATGAACAGCTCATACACGTCATCATTGGTAATGTGCTGGCATTCTAAGCAAAGCTCCGTGCTTCTATCACATAAATCTCTAGTACACTTCCATATTTGTATATTTGTATACACATTATATATGTATACACATTGGAGATACTTCTTTGCCATTACTTTAAGTTTCATACTGGATGGCAATCATCAAATGGTGATTGACTGAAATGTATCTTGAACTAAAAACTTCTCTAGGGATAGATCACTGCAAACTTCAGTTTGGTTTTGAACTTTCAGTTGGGTCTCGACTTTCTCTACTTTTGATACTTTCATTCATTTATTCCTTATAACTTATTAAATAAAACTTGTACCTGTGGCAGCATTTTGACATTATTTTTAATATTGAATTCTGATTGACTATCATTTTTGTTGAAATGTGATACTTCTCAACTATACACAGTTAACATTGACTTTCTAACAAGTGGATATCAAGCTTATAGAAAACTAAATGAAAAACTTAACTACAACTCCAATCATTCTGTCTTTATATTTAGAAATCTAGTTATTTATATTTAGAAATCTAGTTACATATGTAAAAGAGTATACCACATTTCATCCTATAAGGTGGAATTTAATAAAGCTAGCAAGTATCATAATAATTCCTTTGTTGTTCATACTCAAATAGCTAGAAATAGTAGCTAAATCTCCCTCAAATCATGCCCTGATTTGAGAAAGATTCGGTTGCCATTTCTAGCTGCTCAAGGAGCAGCTAGAAATAGCAGCTGAACAACTAAGACACAATTTCAAATCTATCTTTTAAAAAAATAGGAAATATACACTGGATAATGTTGACCTAGATACATTGCACCCAGAAGCTAAAATAGGATAGGATGGTCACATCTGGAACACTTTTACTCATAAATCTGCTAGGCTAGAGCTAATCTGAAGCTAAAACAACAACAACCAATATATTTACTTATTCTACAACAAAATGTATACACTCAATTATTCATAAAAAATATTCAAACACCTGTTTCATACAGGAATGAAATTCTATTTCCACAATGCAGTTTTCTTTGATTTTATTTGAAAAAGAATCTACCAAATTTATTTTATTTCTATAATTCCATATTTGCTAAATTCTCGTATTATTTTACATACCAGTTGTCAATTCTAAGCCTCATCTTATTTCCTTCTCACCCTGCAGCTCATTCCAACTTTTATTATCCATGTAACTTTACATATTGTTCTCTCCACTCTTTCTCTATTTCATATCCTAAATTCTTTACCTTTTTTACTTAGCTTAGTACAAGTCTGATGATCCTAAAAATACATTAACTTCTCAGCAAGAAAGATAAAACACTTTAAAAGTATCAAGTTAAACACAGCATGTCTTTTAGCACAACTTTTCCTGTATCTGGTTTCTTGGATTTTTCTTTATATTTCAAAATGTTTTTTTCCATCATAAATTATTTTTATAGTTATTATGGTTTTTGCCAGTTGTCTTGTCAGCATTGGGCCTCCACCTCTTTCTCCTTCTCATCATCAGCAGTGTCCTCATCCTTTTCCGTTGCCTCTCCTACCTCCCTGCACCACTCCACTTCTCTTCTTCCTCCCTGCCCCCTCCTTCTAATCATCATCATTATCATCATCATCATCACCATCTCCCCTTCTTCTTTCTCATACTCACTGTCTTCAATATCCTCTCCTAGCCACCACCACCACCACTACCACTACCACCATATCATCTTCACTATCATCATCAAAATCCTCACCATTGTCTTTCACAATTGTCAGTATATTACCTCTCCTCCTTCTCCTTGGCATCATCACTATCACTACAATAAAAAACAGAAACAGTAGTAGTGGTGGTGGTGGTGGTGGTGGCAGCAGCGGCAGCAGTAGAAGCAGCAATAGCAGCAGCAGCAGCAGCAGCAGCAGCAGTAGTAGTAGTAGTAGTAGTAGTAGTAGTAGTAGTAGTAGTAGTAGTGGAGATTCAGATGAAATACTCAAGCAATATTTAAGTATGTTTCTCCCACATCTTGAGTTCAAATTCTGCTAAGGCCTATTTAATCTCTTCGACTTCCTGAGATCAGGGAAATAAGACTCAGTCAATTAACTCTGCTATGAATTTTTGTCCTTAAATAATAGTTTCTAATTTAAGTAATATTGATTTCAAATTCTGACACAAATCTGCCTATTTTGGAGCAGTGGATAAGTCGATTAGAGTGACTCAATGCTCAACTGATATTTATGAGTTCAAATTCTGCCATGGTTGACTTTGCCTTTCATCTTTAGGATTGATAAAATAAGTACTCGTTGAACACCGGAGGTGGTGTAATTGACTCCCCAAAATTTCAGGCCTTGTGCATATTTTAGAAAGAATTATTATGACAAAGGTGACAAGCTGGCAGAAATGTTAGCATGCTGAACAAGATGCTTAGTGACATTTTGTTCATCTATACATTCTGAGCTCAAATTCCTCTGAGGTCAACTTTGCCTTTCATCCTTTTGGGATTGATAAAGAAGTACCAATCAAGTACTGGAGTCAATGTAATCAACTTACCCAACCCTTTAAAAACTGCTGGCCTTGTGCCAAAATTTGAAACCAGTATTATCATTTCGAGAATATTTGTCATCATCATCATCATCATCATATTATTATTATTTGAGAAATATTAATATTATTGTCATCTCATTCTATTTTCATACAAACTTATTTTCCTATATCACCAAGTACTCTACATACCTCTTATCTATAATATTTATATAAAGCATATATTGGAATATACTTTGGTTGTGTTCACAGACCTGCACATTAACATTTCCATTAGTTTCATCATTATTGCAATAATGTTTCCATTTCTGTCTTACTTGGTTGTTATTACCATTAATATTGTTATTTTTCTATTTTTCTTTGGAAGAAAAATATTCCTGCTAGAACTTCTCTCCCCAAAACTAGCTATATCAATTGATTTTCTTTTTAGATTTAGAAAGCTTAAAATTGAATTTTTTTGAATAAGGTAACTAACAAACGAACAACAAACAAAATAAATCAACTGGTGTTCTTATTCAAAATGATGGATTCAATCATGTCTTGAGATTGCTCTTTTTTGTTTTTATTTTGCAATATATTTACTTATTTAGTGATTCAGCCTATATATATATATATATATATATATATATATATATATATATATATATATATGGTGGCTTAGTGTGCTGCTACTTGAATCAGCTAACATTACAATTGTTAGAGATGTTGTAATTACGTTTCTGTATAACCATTTCAATACCTTGCCTCAGTTAAGCTTTATTAGATCTCACTTGATAATTATTCTTTCAAATCTCACAAATATGTCTAAAAATAGTGTTTGTTTTATGAAATTGATTGGATACTTGATGGATTGACAGCTATTTAATGGTATACAAAATAGTAAAAAGAAAAGGCAACGATTGAAATACTAAGTTCCCTTTTACAGCTTACTGGAAATACTGCTGAAGAGATGACTAATTAAGAAATAAAAATAATTACTTACCAATACAGGAACTGTGAGAAAAGTTTAAAAACTGTATTGTAAAACATCATCATTATCATTGTTATCCACTCTGAGTGGGGTGAATATCAAGAATTTTCTATGGGTGCAAAAACATTCACAAGCTGTGGACATGCTCATTTTTCAACTGTTATCAGCCAAACATCATCACAATTTCATGCTATTATCAATAAGATTGTTCCTCCTGGTAATTTCCTAACAACAAGGCCTGATAGACGCACAATGTAATAGCATGATTTTGATGCAAGTCTGAGGAAGTGCCTCTCCAATGCCTCAAACTGCAAATATTACATAATTTTTCTTTTAGAATTTTGTGTAAACTGGCGTCGTAAATGGAGAGACCAGTGCTACTCTCTACATCTGAAGATGTGTGGTTGACAGGTTTGCAAAGGTACTACTCCTTGCACACCACATCAAACACCATATTATTATCATAATAAATAAAGGGTAAAGTGTAAAGACCCCTTCACTCATGAATGACCATGAGATGCATCTGGAAAATTACTCTCTGAGACACAAGTCTGGACAAGGTTCTTTATGGAAGACTTGCAGTTGACCATGCATACCAGCCTCCCCTCTCTATGCCATCAATGCTATTGAAGAGAAAGTCAAAGGCCGATACAGCTCAGTACCAATGATATTGCAACTCATTTCTATAGCTGAGTGAACTGGAGCAATGTGAAATAAAGTGTCTTGCTCAAGAACATAACACACAGCCGGTCCAGGAATTGAACTCACTATCTCATGATTGTGAGCTGCTCTAACCACTGAGCCAACCCTCAAATTAACTCTTTTTTTATGCAATCATAGATTGGAAATATCTGCAGTCCGCTCTATTTTATTATGTCTGCATTCTGTAGAATGTTATTTAGGAAGTTTACTTTTGAAAGGCCTATACTCCACTCTAACTATCACTTCATAAATCTACTTATACTTCCTGTACTTTCTGTTACCAATTCACTTCACTTTTGATCTCTTCATATATCTCAAATTTGTATTCATCCACTTCACAATGTAATCATTCTTTAGCTGAATACACTAATTGATGGCTTTCATAGACAAACACTGTTTCATTTGCACTCAACTTGCCTCTCAGGTTGATATTTACTTAATTCCTCATTAAGTGCTACCGGTCATCTGTATCCATTCCCATCTTTATTTTTATTTATGACTGAATTTAACAATAGCATTACTGGTTACAGGTTTCCAACGAGACAATCACTGCTTACAATGTCTCTACTTTTACCAAATCAAAATTGACATGAAATAGTCTGTATATCACAGGGGGAGCAAATGTTACAAGGCATTTCATCCAAAAGTATTGGTTTTATGGTACTGTGGCTGTATGATTAAGAAGCTTGCTTCACAGCCTATGGTTTTGGGTTCAGTTCCACTGTGGCACCTTGAGTGTTTTGTACTATTGCTTTGACCGGAACAAAGTCTTGAGAGTGGATTTGGTAAATGGAAATTGAAAGAAGCCTGCCTCACACACACACACACACACACACACACACACACAATGTATATGTGTGTGAGTGTATGTATGTTTGTGTCTCCTTGTTTTGGCCATTGTGTGATTACTATAAATGAATCTCATTCATTTTCAACATTCCGTGTAAACATGTTTGGCCATGGGTAATTTGCTCCCAAAACCAGACTTAGAATTATGATCTTTGAGTCAGAATTTTACCTTCTTATCCATTTCACAATAGTGTTTCATGAGAAACTATCGCAATGAAAGAGGTAAAAATTGCTATGAAAGAGGTAAAAATTGGTGACAGGAAGAACATTCAGCCATAGAGACTCAGCATGAATAAACTCCATCCAACTCATGCAAGCATGGAAAAAAGGATGTTAAAATGATGATGATGATAATGACCTTAGTCTTTACAATATTGTTTGTGAACATATAAAATGTTTTGTCACTGTTCCAACTTATCAAATTTTATTGTTTATTGGAAATAATTGGGTTTGGGTTGCACCTTACACTAACATTTTCACCAGTTTTACTTTCCCCACATTTGACTCAAATTCTTTTTGCAGTTTCTTGATTCATTTTTGAGATGATAAATGTGTTTTGTCCACACATGGAATCTTCTACAAAATGATTCTCAAAAGGCTTGAATAATGGTTTTGGTCATTAAGCTAAACAACTTGGCATTACTGTCACTTTTCACCTTTTTGGATTTTTGATCAACTGATGAGTTTCTCATGCTTCTTAACCATGTGATTTTGGGTTCAGTATCCCTTTGCAGCACCTTGGGTAAGTGTCTTCCACTATAGCCCTGGGCAGACTAATATCTTCTGAGTGAATTTGATAGATGGAAACTGAATGAAAGCCCATTGTATATGTGCATGTGTTTTTCTTCCCACTGTTTGACAACCAGTGTTGGTTTGTTTATATTCCTGTTACTTAGTATTCAGCAAAAGAGACTGATAGAATATGTACCAGACATTTCAAAAAAGAAAGGTACCAGAGTTGATTTGTTCTATTAAGTACTTCAAGGTGGTACCCCTGTATGGCAACAGTCCAGTAACTGAAACAAGTAAGAGGATATGTCTTGCTGCTTTGAGAAGCACCTGCTGTGGTATAAGTTATTTGGAGGATTTTATGATGCTCAGATGGCAATATCTGTTTTATTCTTGCTGATTTGATCTGGAATAGAGTAAGCAATAGTTTATTGCTTGGTTGTTTTAAATAATCTATTGCCTGACATATGAAGCTAAGTGCTTTTTATAAAGACACAAATTTGCTCCCAAAACCAGACTTAGAATTATGATCTTTGAGTCAGAATTTTACCTTCTTATCCATTTCACAATAGTGTTTCATGAGAAACTATCGCAATCTTTGGATTTATTTACAATAACTCACTGTCATGTGGAATCAATTTTGAAGAAATAAAGAGAAAATATTTCTTACTAATTGTCTTACTTGATAGGACACAAAATCACTTGTTGAAGATAATAGAGAATAAAAGTTTGGCCTATCACAATATATTACAAGTATTTACTTTATTGATCCTTGGAATGAGTAGCAGAGTTAATCATAACAAGATTTAAACTCTGAGTAATTTGGTGTAGAACAATATAGTATAAAGTAGGAAATCCTATATTTTAGAATCTAATACCTAACCTACTAACTGGGAGAGTTATTTCTAGTCAGAGTTGTAAGTTACTAAATCAACTTGATTGATATTTGACACTGAAGAGCTTTGATTGGCTCTGTTTGATTAGACTATAGTTAGAAGCAACTGATCAAATGTTTAAAGGAAGCTCAATAGGCTTAACCCTTCAGACATAATTTAACTGTTTTGTTTGTCATATTTCTGTTGAAATATGGTAATGCTACCCTTGTTTCAATCAATTTTGAAAATAATGAATAATTCAGTAACAATTTTGTCATTATTAACTTTGTTCTATGCATGTGCATTTCAGATATGGGAACCGGGTTAACTCATTTTTGATACTGAGGTACTTTCTGGAATTCTCTACATTTCATATGACATAATACAAATAAATTCAGTGTCTGCATGTTAGAATATAAGAATTTAATCAGTGACATTTGGAAAATAAATTAGCAGAATGATACTCTAAAATGACCATAGCCACGTAGCTAAAATGGATAAAAGACATGAAATATTGATGAAAGATCTTTATTTAAGACTTTAGCATTCAGATTACTCTGTTAACTGTAGTGTTTATTTATTCACATTGTTTTGAATTAATCATGCATTATCCTGTAACTTTGCAGTTTTGATGATGTGATTGTTTATTTTTAGAATGAGATTATAGAGTAGGTGTGAAAGGCCAGAGCCGGTTGGTTTGAACATAGATCAAGTAGAAAATATGGGCCAGATATGGTTGGTTTAAATGCTGAAAGGTTAAATCACTTTAAAACAAGAAGTCTATATTACAGACCAGTGATAGTCTTAGACAGGTTATTATCAAAAGTGTTAAGACATCCAGAGTTACAGGTCAATTCTATGATTATTTCTATAAATGTTTTCTTCAGAATCTTTGTAAGATCAACACTATAAGCATAATTATTGAGTCTTTATTATGACACATGGCTCATTGAGGTAGTGAGTTTGATTGTGACTGGGTTGTGTGCTGTGTTTTTGAGCAAGACACTTAATTGCATGTTACTCCCATTCACTCAGCTGTAGAAATATGTTGCGACATCACTGATGCCAACCTGTATCAGCCTTTGCCTTTCCGTTGGACAACATTGGTAGTATGGAGAGGGGAAGCTGGTATGCATGGGCAACTGTTGGTCTTCCATAAACAACCTTGCTTGGACTTGTGCCTTGGAGGGGAACTTTGTAGGTGCAATCCCATGGTCATTCATGACCAAAGGGGTCATTACCCTTTATCCTTTATTATGGTGCATGCGAACATAAGAATATAGCGCTACTTTCACAAACATATAGCCAAATGCAAAATAAAACGTCAAAATTAGAAGCAATAGCTGCCAAACTAGGATTGAAAGTCAACCGCGACAAATCAAAAATTATGTGCGTTAATGAAGAAAACAATGAACGTATTAAATTAGAAACTGGTGAACTAGAGGATGTAGCCAAGTTTACGTATTTAGGTAGTAAGATAACGTTCTCAGGCGGCACCAATGAAGATATTAAAATGAGAATAAATAAGGCAAGGACTGCTTTCCACCTGTTAAAAAAAGTATGGAGGCTCAAGTGTAATTTCAATAAAGAACAAAATAAGAATTTTTAGCACTAACGTAAAAGCGGTGTTATTTAATGGGGCTGAGACATGGCGAACAACAGTTAAGTCAAATAAGCAAATACAATCATTCATCAACAGGTGCTTGTGTAGTATACTTAAAATTAGATGGCCCGAACACATAAGCAATATGGAGTTATGGCAAAGAACGAATCAAGTTTCGATTAGGGAGCAAATATTTAAGAAAAAGTGGAAGTGGATTGGTAGCACAATTAGAAAGGACACACCAAATGTAGCAAAAAGTGCATTACAGTGGAATCCGGATGGATATAGAAAGAGGGGTAGGCCTATGAACTCGTGGCGTAGACCAACACAAAAGGAACTAGAGACAGGGGGACATTCATGGCAGAATATAAGTACAGAAGCGAAAAATTATGCGACATGGAATTCAATTATAAGTGGCCTATACTCCGCGTTGGAGGGTTAAAGGCAAGAAAGAACGAACATAAGAATAAGAACTAAAAAGAAACTGTTTTAAGTCAGATGTTGCACTTAGATGATTATTCAAAATCTCTTTCCCTGGTTTGTCAGTCTACTTTCTCCTTTATATTACCAATAGTTTTGTTTAATTTATATTTCTGTTGTTGTAAGATATCTAAGCTCATTAGGCTCATTAATGCACAATTGCTTCTCTCTTCTTTGAACATTATTACATAAGTTTATTTAAAACTGAGAAACTGAGCTAACATGTCTTAGAACAGGACTGATTGTTGTTAACACTGAATTTGTGATTTTTTAATTTTTTATTTGATATAGCTTAATACTGCATAATTAATTCAAAATATATATAAACTGTCTTAATATAAATGAATCTGTTAAACTGGTTTCCAAACAAATTTGCAGTCGTTTTTAAATTTTACATATTGAGTTCAATTTTGTAACTATAAGTTAAAACAGTTCCATCAATTGGATCAAGATAGTTTTTTTTTTTTATCATCATTATTATTATTATAACTGTTATTATTTTTTGTGGCTCTTACATCTCCAGTTCTGCCATTTGAATATGAGAGATTATGGCTTTCCTTTTATCATTTTTACTCCTGCCATATCAGTAGTTTACTGAAGAGAGAAATAATTATTTCTAGCATTGGCACAAAGCCATGCTAGAGAAATAATTGGCATTAATTTTCAGTTAAATCTCTCTAATCTTCTGGTAGTAAGTTCTTAATGAGCCAAGACTGCAAACCAATTTCAATTTTCATTTAAAATTGCCATATTTCTTTTGCATTGTTAATGTCTTTGTCTAAGGTGGTGTGCTGGCAGAATTGTTAGCAAGCTGGAAATGCTTAACAACATTTCTTCCTGCCTTACATTCTGAGTTCAAATGCTACCAAGAACAACTTTGCCTGTCATCCATTTCATACACTTTATCCATTCAGGTCAATGAAATAAGTATCAGTTTAGTACTGAGGATCAATGTAATCCCCCCAGATTTTTAGCCTTATGTCTTTAGCAGAAAGGCTTATCAATGTCTTTGTGAAAGTGTTTTACAAACAAACCAATATTTAGATTTAAATTTAGATTTAGGTCCTGCAGCACTGCTCAGCACATTGGATAGCAAGCTTCCTCCATTGGGTCCAGTCACCTGTGACATGAGTACATCCATTCCACATAATGTTGACTGTTTTCAGGTTATATTGAAATGTCTGCTGCTAAGTGACCTTCAGTTTGCTCCTTTTATGTCTACAAATAAGGTGGTATCCAAGTCATGGCTGTGCTTGAGTACCATTAGTTGTCTAGACACATATACATTGGTCTATAGCTTCAAATCCTTTTCTCTGGCAGTTTATTATTCCTGGGTAGATAATAGCTTTAATAATTCAATATCTTTAATTCTTCAGTAAAAACAGATGTTAGAATTTTGGAATAATTCTAACCTCCTAAAATTTAGCAGTGATTTTCTTTATTTTAAACATTCTTTATAATTAATCAAATCTTAGAATAATTTCTGTTTTCTTTTTCTAGAAACTAAAACTGTATACAAAAATATGTAATGTGTAAATGTACTACATATTATATTATATACATAATATACAATTATTATACATAAATGTATACTACATAAATGTAAAGTATCATTGCTCTTATAATGCTATTTCAGTAAATGCAAAAGAAAAAAAGATCATTTATGAAAACCTGTGATCTTTCTTGTTACTTGAAAATAAAATAGTCAGAGTTTATAATTCACTAAATGGATATAATTAGCCAAAAACATATCTGGAGTTGTCAGCACACCTCTAAACATGAAACTCACACTCTACTGCATTCCATCCATCCATCCATCTATCTTTATTGATCAGTGATTCCTGTCAGAGTTATGGAGGTAGAGTCCTCAGCTAGGCCTTCTGAAGGGTCCTATCAGAAGCAGCTATCAGCAAAATCTCTGGTTAGATCCTTTTAAGAGACTTTAGCAAGGCTATAAATAGTGTCCAGCCATCTTGTTTGAGGCCTGCCTCTAGGTTTTCTTATGGTTGGCTTTGCTCATAAAATCCATCTTACAATTCTTTTCTCAGATATTCTAACTACATGGAAAGTGGACACTAAATGATGATGATGATGATGATGATGATGATGAAATCCAAAGTACCAGAGATGTGATGTCTCAATGCAAAGAAGTAGGAGCTTAACCTAGAATAACTCCCTGATTTTCAAGCTTCACACCCTATCGAATAATATTAAATCAGTGACCTTTCCATATTCAATCAATTTTAATTAATTAAAATTTTGAAATTGTTTCTCAAACATTTTTTTTTGACCAGAGTTAATTACTTAGATAATGAATGTTTGTATCACTAATATTATCACATTAATTAATCAAAATTTCTTCACTTACTATATCAACTATGCTAGCTCTGCCCCACCTCTACACTTAACTATTGAAACACTATATTGATTCATGTATCATGAATTTATTATTTGTTTTAGACACAAACCAATTGGTTTCTCGCACTTCCAGATTGTATTTCTATTTTTAATTTGTAATAAATTTAAACAAATCAAGGATATTAAATTGTATTATTAAAAACAATTTATAATTAAAAATAGATGCCTTTAAACCATTTTCCTAAATACCTAATCTAATAATAAAATTGATTTCCCACAATATTAATTACTGTTAATATGTTACACAGCTTGCTATTTTACATATAATTTTCAATATTAGTATTGATAAAAAAAGTCTGACAATATTTTTGTTATAAGCAGAGATAAGTGTAATTAGGTGTTTGGACTAATCTCTATTCAGCCATCATAGTCTCTGTCCCCATAAAATTCTCTCTACTTCTTTAGTATTGCTGTTTCTAGAGCATCATTGCATCTCACACAATGTCTTCTGATTCCTGAATACCCTGAATCAGTTAAGTGTTCATAGAAATGTATCATTTGTACAAGGAATCCAGTGCAGTATTTCAACAATCATTCTCAAACAGTATCTTCCTGAAAAAGCCCTTGTTTTTGTTATTTTCCTTTATTATCTCAATATTTTTATCTCCCTGTCTATCTTCTCATTATCTCTCTATTTATTTCAATATAAAGAAACAAAGCAGTGTACTTCATACTTCAAAAAGAAACCTCTCAGACCAGGCTAAAAATCAGCCTGTATCTCTCACATCCAACATATCTGAGTGTAGTGAAAATAATTGTGAAGGATCCTCTCCTTTAACACCTAAAATCTTTTTCTCTTTTAATAAAGTGTTAAGATAGCCTCTGAGGAGCTTGCTCTAGTAAAAACTTCATTCATGTCATTCATCAATGATCTCTTGTCCTTGACAATTTTGGCAAAGACAAATATTTTTACTTTTTACATCAGCAAAACTATTAACTGTGTCTGTCAATCCATTGGCAAAGCTTGCATTCTGTATCTTCATGCAATCTGTATCTTCATGCAATCTGTATAACTCTGAGTAGCCATCCAATAATTAATTCATTTTACAATAAACACAACTTGTTTATGTCAAGTTCCTCCCAAATACTTAAATCTCAGAAGCTAACATTAAGCATTAACTCCATCAATATTACTTACCAATAAGGCAGTGATCTGGCAGAATCATTAGCATGCTGGGTGAAATGCTTAGTGGCATTTCGAGTGTCTTTATGTTCTGGGTTCAAATTCTACTGAGGTCAATTTTGCTTTTCATCATTTTGGCGTTGCTAAAATAAGTACCAGTTAAGTACTGGGGTTGATGTAAGTGACTTAATCCCTCCCCCAAAACTACTGGTCTTGTGCCAAAATTTTAAACCAATATTATTCAGTTGTAAGGTGGTGAACTGGCAAATTCATTAACACACCAAACAATATGCTTAGCATCATTCAGTCCATCTTTATTTTCTGAGTTCAAATTCCGCTGAGGTTAGCTTTACCTTTCATCCTTTTGGGGTTGATAGAATAAATAGAAGTTGAGTACTGGGGTTGATGTAATCAACTTATCCCTGACCCTGAAATTGATGGCCTAGCACCAAATTTTGGAAGTAGTATTACTCAACTGCTATTTCTATCACCCAGCTTAGTCTAAACTGTAAAGAAAACTAAATATTGCCTGGTTTATGGGCTGAGACATGTTGTGACAGAAAACTGTCACTATAGTGACAAATGGAATTAGGGAGATTCTCTGTGTTACACTAAAGTTGTGCCTCTGAAAATTTTGCCATAATGTGTAATTAAACCTACAACTCAACTGTTACAAATTCAAAATCTTTAATATAGTCACTGTAAATATTGATCTTCTTGATTGGTGAGATAATTTATTTATACAACATATTAAAAAGCATTTTCAGTAATCATGATAGTAGTATTATTAAATTTTTGCTTCAAATACTGGACTTTAGTAAACATTTAAAATTATATTGGTCTGGTTGGCGTTAGGAAGGGCATCCAGCTGTAGAAACTCTGCCAGATCAGATTGGAGCCTGGTGTAACCATCTGGTTCACCAGTCCTCAGTCAAATTGTCCAACCCATGCTAGCATGGAAAGCGGACGTTAAACGATGATGATGATGAATCTCATCCTTTATGAAAATAGTGAAAACGTATGCATTAGTGTATGCAATGTATGCACAAAAAGATATAAAATGTATAATTTGTATGTATGTTATTAAATAAAATAGTTCTGTATGGATCATTATCAACACCTGTTAATTACTCTCTTGAGTCCGACTAATCATGGAGCCAGTTACCAGGTTTCCATGACATATAAGTAACTGCGATCACAATATTTACCCCTAAATGGGATGCCAATTAATATAAGGTTACTCATTTACAGCCGAGTGCATTGGAGCAATGTAAAATGAAGTGTTTTGCTCAAGAACATAGCACACCATGTTGTCTGGGAATCGAAAACATTGACCCCGTGCTCATGAGTGCAACATCCTAATTATTAGGTCATATGCTTTCTTTATATGAACATAACTTTTCAGTTATTTCCAAGTCATGTGTGGGAGAATTAGTTTAAAATATTAGCAGATTACAGCATATTTTATAAGATACAATTTTGTGTTTCACCCTTTCATATTTAGATTCTGTGGGGTGTCATTTTATCTTTTAATCCACTAATGTTGATAAATTATGAACCAGTTCATGGCTGAATCAATGATTCCACTTCATTACAAAATGACTTCATGCCTAGTTAAAAGAAATTATGATTACTTAGTCATTATAGAATTGCAATTTAGAATTGTAATTCGTCAATGATTTTTATTATTAAAACAATTTCCATTATAACATCATTGTTGTTAAACTGTTAGATACCATCATCAAAGGTTAAAAATCATTATTAATATTAATATTAGAAACAGGGCAGCATGCTGGTAGAATCATTAGCATACTGGACAAAATGCTTAACAGCATTTTGTCTGACTCTTTGTTTTGAGTTCAAATTCTACTGGGGGTTGACTTTACTTTTCATCCCTTCAGGGTTGATAAAATAAATACCAGTTCAGCACTGAAGCTGATATAATCAACTTACCCCTCCCCTGAAATTGCTGGCCTTGTGCCAAAATGTGAAACTGAAATTTATATTAGAAATAATTGTTTTTGATTATAGAATCAACTGACTGAAGAACTAGCAGACATGTTGGTGCATAAGACAAAATGCCTATAAGTACTTAATTTAGTCTTTTTATGGTCTGAGATTAAATTTTGGTTTGTAAAATAAGTACTAGACTTGTAGTGGGATCCAGTCAATCAACTATATTCCTTTACTACAAATTGATTTGTGTCAATGAAAGAAATCAGCAATGTTTTAATCAAGGGTTGTTGAGTAGCAAAAATGTTAGTGTTGCACTATTTGATTTGTAGCATTTAATTATATCTCTATATTATGTGTCTAAATCCAGCCAAAGTTAACTCTGTTTGTCATCCTTCCAGCATAAATAAGATAGTAGTAGTCAAAATTGATTAAATTCTCTACACAACTTCCTCCAAATGTCTGATCTAATGCCAAAGTGAGAAATAATTACTGCTAGAATAATACAAAGCTCAGATGAGGACCACCTATATATGCCGCATCAACCATAACTGGATAAAATTATCTTTTATCTTTTGGTCAAGTAGAAAGACAGTGCCTGTGACCCTTTGCAAAGCTTTCAAGACTGGTAGGTGGGTAGGAGGAAGGTAATCTTCAAGCTGCAAACTGGGTCTGAATTCTTGTGAGAGATTAAACTCAGCTAAAGACATCTAAGATATCAGGTAGTGTTATTAAACCAAGTGATAGGTTAAGTCTGCTGCCCAAGTAAGCTATGGAAGAATTTGAACTCAGAACCCAAAGAGCTGGAACAAATACCACAAAGCAATTGGTCTGGCATTCTTCCAGTTTCATCAATCCACCATCTTGGATTGGTATTTCTTAATCAACCCTAAAAGAATAAAAAGAAAAGTTGACTTTAATGGGATTTGAACTCAGAGGGTGGAGAGTTGGAACATGAGGCATTCTATCCAATATTATAACAATGCAGCCAATTCACCATCTGTGATTGTCTCATCTTTACCCAGGTGTTGCGTTTCACGGTCTACATTATCCAATGTGTTCCTTTTCAAAGGTTAAGTTGAGAGAGTCTTGGTTGTTATTTCTGGCATGTCAGACAACCCCACAGAGTTCCCCTGTTGTGTCTGTATCTTACTGGGGTTGCTGAGAGGTTTCGGTTGTCTCTGTTGGAGCAGACATATGGCACAGAAGCCGACTGACTTAAGAGCATTTTAAAGCAGTGTCCTTCCTGACAGCAATTCTTTTACCTCTTACTAGGATACAGTATACCTATTCTAAACATTGGATACAAGTGATTGCATACCTATGTACATACAATATGCTCACACATAAACATACATGATAAGGATGATGATGATGACAACTGTCCACTAGCAGGTGAGAAAAACCATCACTGACCATTGCTCATGCAAAATGCCATCAATGCCCATGCATCAAGTTATTGCACCTGCGGTCAACTTCACCTGAGTTTGTGCCTGTGGATTCTGTGTTCACAGTGGCACCCTCCTGCTCAACCAGGCATTGGAAAGTTGCACTCGCCAGCGATTGCACAGCCTAAAATTTTTGGTCCAATAAGGCTTGCATAACATCTTGCAGACTTTCTCCACCCAACTGACGTTATTCAGTGAGAATATGAGTTGCAGTGTCACTTTGATGGCATGTACTGCTTTCTCACTCAATAATAATAACAATAATCGGAATATCAAGACTTTAATGCTTCTGGTTGCAATTGTAGAGTTAAACCCCACTGTCTGTTATTAGGCCGATGTTTAATCCAAAGCGTGATTTATAAATGTACAATCATAACTGAGGCTGGTAACTTTATATATACAGGATGTTTGATAAATATGAAAAAACGTATCAATAACCATTTTTCATCTTTTAGATTCAAACATAAAACCAATTGTACATCCTTATCTAGAAAGATTTGGGAACTGAAGGAAAGTGGGAACAAATTTAGCCTTAAATGGGATATAATACGGAATGCACAGCCTTATAGAGATAGTCAATATGTGCTCTATGGAAACTTGTGAGATTTTTAAGTATAGGGACAAGAACAACCTGATTAATAATAGATTAGTCCTAAGGGTATCATGTGTGCATAGCGTCACCCATACATTTAAGTATTTTTGAAATTAGCGATTATAGGTGTCATACTTGAACTTTGATGGTGGAAATTAATTTTGGTGTTGTATCCATTGTAAACTTACCCCCAGTATTAAATATGATAAAATCATGGGATATTGTGTTATATGCTGAATTAAATTGCATTACATATGTTATAAGTTATATGTTATGGTATGTGGTGTACTATATGTAATTACTATCCCATGAAAACTCCTGCCTAGTTAGTCTGACTTTATCATATTTTTGGTGATTAAGCTATCTTTTCCTTTCTATGATGTTCTACCCTACTGATCATATTATGTATTCTTGTAATGGCTTTTATGTAAGTCTCCTAATGATATACCCCTAGAAACTATAAAATCATATATGTAATAGCACCTATAACATAGTAACTTACAAAATTTCTTTGGTCTGAATACCTCTAACTGCCCTCACTACACCCATACCTACTACCTCCTCTTTTTAATAATAAATAAATAAACGCACCCTTTTAAGGCCTAGCCAGGCTCATGGGCCCGGTTTCCCGGTTTCAATGGCATATGTGTTTCCCAGCTGGATGGGGCGCCAGTCCATCGCAGCATTACTCATTTTTGCCAGCTGAGTGGACTGGAACAATGTGAAATGAAGTGTTTTGCTCAAGTACACAACTCGTCACCCGGTCCAGGAATCGAAACCACAATCTTACGATCATGATGCTGACACCCTAACCACTAAGCCATGTGCCTCCACACCTCCTCTTTTTGGGTTACCTTTATCTCTTCCTTACCTCAAATTTTAATACTCTATCACTTTAAATCTAGGTTATACATATTTCATATTATCTTCTATAAATTCTTATTATTTTGCTTTCTTACTTTGATATCCTTACCTATTAACCTCTTATCCCTTATAAGTTGTTACTGTTCTTAAATAGAGATTTTTCAGCTAGCTCTATGTGAGATGGTTATACTATATCCATACAAACGTATAAATATTTGTATATGTGTATATATGCATATATGTGCATAACCTATTAACCTTTTATCCCTTATAAATTGTTGTTTTCTTGTTCATCAATAGATACTTTTCAGTTACTTAAGTCTATGCGAGATGGTTATACTATATCCATATGAACGTATAAATATTTGTATATGTGTGCATGTGTGCACATAGATAAATATGTATGTGTATTTGTACACATCTTTATTTTTTCTGATTCTTGGCTTATACTCAATATATAGATAGCATGTTTATCTATCCAGTATTCCATGAGTAAATGCCCTGATCAGTCTTTATAGAAACCACCTAATAAGTAAATAATTAAGTACATGAATGAATATTAAACTGATTCTATGCAATCTTTCCTTTTTAATGTTGAAAATTGATATATACACACATTTTACCTATTTTGGTTATGACATCATTTTTGATAATCTTAGATTTTATTTTTATACAACATAACACTATTGATTATAAACAATCACCTGTAGTACTCCATGATAAAAATTTCCTTTGTATTAACATCATAGGTTTTATTAGCACCATGCCCCTTTAACTGGTAATTAACATCACGATTTAGGGTCTTCCACTACCCAGCCTCCTTTTATAGACAATTACTCTATACCCAATTTGCTACTCCTAATGTCTTGACAATATTTATGACCACACCTAGCTATGAACTGTCAACTCACTCTTGCCCTTCATTCCAAATAGACACAGTCCTCTAGTCTTAGATTTAGTAGTTGATAAAAAGACAAATAAATTAGAAATGAACCACAATCCTTTACAAGCTATGACCCCAGTGGGCTTCATGCCTTTCTTGGAAGTGTAGTCTGTTCTTAGCTACTATAGCGGCAACATGGATTTCTTCTATTTTCTTGCTCTGTTAAAGTATTTGAGAAAAATTATATTAATGTGTTCAACTGATTAAAATTCTATTTATTTGTGCAGCTGATGATAGCTCTGCATTTAAATTGATGTAATGATTGCATTGTTCAATAAAATAGAGCCGCTTGAAATGGTCGCACTGCATCATTTCTTGATATCCTGTTGCTTATTTTGATTTTATTCACTTTACTTTGAGCTGTGAGGATAATACTGGACTGACTTGATGCTTCAACTTAAGTACCTAATTTCAACTGAAGCTATCTATCTATTTATCTATCTATCTATCTATCTATCTATCTATCTATCTATCTATCTATCTATCTATCTATTTATCTATCTATCTATCTATCTATATATATATATATATATATATATATATATTCCAAAGGTTAAATAGAAAGAACACAACGAAGGGAAAATGTAGATGAAAACAGAGTGAAAACATAACAGACAGAAAAGGGAGTCAAAAACACAACAGATGGAAAGGAAACACAATAGCATGATACAGGGAACATCTGCAGCAGATTTTTCTCATCACTTGGCTTCCAAGACATCTTCATGGTTTCGTGTGCTTTAAAACCAAGATCATTGTTATCAGGGAGGTGCCAGAGCATTAAGCTTCAGGCAAAAGCTAACGAACGTATCTAAGGGCAGAACAAAGTTGTAAAATAACAAAATAACAGAATAATATAAGTGTGTATATATATATATATATATATATATATGTCAGTAAGCAGTTAGTAATAATGAAATAAAATATATAAATATCAACAAATATTGACATGTGAAGTATACAACACAAAATACACATTCACACACTGGCATAAAACCTCTGAATGGAAAAATAATGCAAATTGAATGATGTGGCATAGGTGAAAGAAAACAGCTTCAACTTGGAATTGAAACTGAGTCATCAGGCCAGCTTGTGAAAACTTGCTGCTTGTCTGTAGTGCTCACAGCATATACACATTAAAAATATATGCGAGAAAAACAAAATTACCATGCGTAGACATGAAACTATCAGCACACACACATATAGCCACACATGCATTCTCATATGTACACACATATACATACATGCACGCATATATAAATATATATGCACAGACACATATTCAAATGCACTGATATTTATAAAATGGAACTCAATTATTCATAAGTCTGGAAAAAATGTGATGAAATAATTTGTACCAACAACATAACAACCAGGTTATTATAGTCTGTGATATGTATGACTAGTTTTCTACAATAGCACAATATTGGACTGATCCCTGAGTTTGAGATAAATGTAGAAGACAAAGAAAGAAAGAAGGAAGGAAAGAAGGAAAGAAACAAAGGAAGACAGAAGGAAAGAAAGAATTTATTGCGAGAGAGAAGGAGAGAGAGAAGAAAAGAGAGAAGGAGATATAGAGTGCTAGAAGGTGAGATATTTGTTGAATGAAGACCAGAGACATCTAAAACATAGCTTAATATATATATATATATATCTGTGCAGCATCTTTACAAAATGTGACTAGCACACAAACAATTGTTGGACAGCAAAAAAAAAAAAAATTTTAAATGAAGGAGACATAAACAAATAAACAAACAGACAAATAAATAAAAGGCTAAACCATATTTTTTTTCCCTCATTCATTTGATTTTACTCAGTGGTCTGTTGTTTTGTTTTTCATCATCAACCCCTCCTACATTACCATCAGCACAACTGCCTCCGCCATAGCTGCTGAATAAGATAATAACACAAATCAATAAGCCACTCCAGCTATTTGTACGGAAAATGCAGACTTCACTGATATAGTCATAGCAACCAGCTTCCAACAGACTCTGCTGGGTTTTTTCCTATCTTTTCTTTCTCTCACCATTTATCTTTTTTCTTCCTTTCTTTTTCTTTTCTGACTGCCATTTAATTTCTTCCTCTGAGTCATTAATTTTTTCTTTCGTGCATTTTTAAATAAATTTATTTTTTTAGTTGTTTTCTTTTTCCTCTTTATCTTCCATCTGTAGTTCTCTTGAAATTTCGTTTTTGTTTCCCACTTTATCTTTAGCTCTTTCTCTCCTCTTTATATCTTTACACCCCCCCCACACACACACACACACTCACACACACATGTATGTGTGTGCGCGCACATGTGAATGTGTGCATGTCTGTATACATATATATATATATATATGTATATATATATATATATATATATATATATATATATATATATATATATATATATACATACACTCATATGTATATATATATATATATATGTATATATATATATATACATATATATATATATATGTATATACACACACATATATATATATATATGAATACACACACACACACACATATATATATACATACATATACATATATTTACATGCATATACACACACATACATACAAGTGTGTGCGTGTGTGTGTGTATGTGGGTGTGTGCATGTGTGTGTGTCCACGTTTGTGTCCAATAGCTGATGTTGGTTTGTGTACATGTCTTTAACTTAGTGATTTAGCAATAGAGACTCATAGAATAAGTACAAGACTTTAAAAAAAGATGAAAAAGAAGTGCAGGGGTTGATTTGGTAAACTTGAACCCTTCAAGTTTGTGCCCCAGCATGGATGCAGTCCAATGATTGAAACAAGTATTAAAAATAATGGATTGGTTGAGTCTTTGGTAAGACATAAAGGCTGAGAGGTTATTATAGTCTGTGATATGTATGACTAGTTTTCTACAATAGCACAATATTGGACTGATCCCTGAGTTTGAGATAAATGTAGAAGACAAAGAAAGAAAGAAGGAAGGAAAGAAGGAAAGAAACAAAGGAAGACAGAAGGAAAGAAAGAATTTATTGCGAGAGAGAAGGAGAGAGAGAAGAAAAGAGAGAAGGAGATATAGAGTGCTAGAAGGTGAGATATTTGTTGAATGAAGACCAGAGACATATATCTTTTAGCCCAGTGAGAAGGTAGGCCCTTGGCCCAGTAAAGAGTTCTGATAAAACTTACAGTCAGGAGGATTGGAAGATATTCTCAAATGCTTGCAACAGAATGGACTCTACTAAAGGCACACAAGGTACATTTTAGGGGTGTATTAAACCAGTGATGATTTGTCTATCATCTAAGTAGGCCATGCCAGGATTTGAATTCAGAATGTAAAAGGCTGAGATAAATACCGCAAGCCATTTGGTCCACCATTCTTACAGTTCCACCAATCCACAACTCTTAATTGATATATTTTTAGCAACCATAAAAGGATGATATGCAAAATTGACCATAGTAGAATTTGAACTCAGAATGCAAGGAATTAGAACAAATACAGAGATATTTTAGCTGATGCTCTAACAATACTGCCTTTGGGGATAATACCAGTGGTGTAACTAGGGTGTGTGTTGCTGGGGCAGCCCTTGAGCTTGAAACTCTCCCCAGGCCAAAGTAGCCTATACAGTCTTATGCAGTAAACTCCAAAGTACCATCCCCATAAAAATGTCACCTGGGGTGAACTGCCCACCCCTTTAGCTGCATTAATGTATAATGCATATCTGAGCAGGCTTCAGAGTTTACTTATATTTGGCAAATGAGCAAATGGTGACAATAATAATAATCCTTTCTACTAAAGGCATAAGAACTGAAATTTGATGGAAGGGGACTAGCTGATTACCTTGACCCCAGTGTTTCACTGATACTTAATTTATCCACCTTGAAAGGATGAAAAGCAAGGTTGACCTCGACAATTTGAACTCAGAACGTAGCAACAAGTGAAATACTACTGAGAATTTCGTCCAGCATGTTAATGATTCTGCCAGCTCACTGCCTTAATAATAATGATAATGGTTTCAAATTTTGCCACAAGGGCAGCAATTTTGGAGGGGGGGATGAGTTGATTACATCAATCTCAGTGTTTCACTGGCGCTTAATTTATCAATTTCAAAAGGATGAAAGACAAAGTTGACCTTGGCGGAATTTGAATTCAGAATGTAAAGATGGACAAAATACAGCTAAGCATTTCATCCAGCATGCTAATGATTCTGCCAGCTTGCTGCCTTAATAATAATAATAATAATAATAATAATAATAATAATAATAATAATAATAATAATAATAATAATAATAATAGTAATAATAATAATAATAATAATAAAATCTTGGTAAAAAAAAATTACTTCAAACATTCAGCAAACATGGAGAAGTCCATTTTCCAGTTTTAAAGAATGCACATAAAACTAGAATTTAAGCAATTAATATTCTGAAATGGAAATTTTTATTGCATGTGATTTTTTAATACCTGAAATAAGACATCAAAGTGGAATAACAATTAACTTTCAGTTGTATTAGTCAAACATTTCAAGTGTATTATGCATTCTAGAATTAGTGTAAAGGCATTTACAGTAATAAAAAATAGCTTTGTTTTCATGTATTCTTCAACGCAATCATTTAGAAGACAGATTTATAGTCACACTGAGAAGAGTAAAAGATTTTAAAGAGACATGTATTCATAGCAGTGTGGTTAACAAGAGCTCTTCACGATCATATTGTTTTGGAGTATTTCACAGAACAGTACTTGGTGTTAGCATTTTTAAATGTAGCATCAGATTGACCAAAATCATGCTTTGTGGGTGGTATTTGGGTGACAGAAACTGTAAACACACATATATATTTGTATATATCATGATCATCCCCTTCTTACCATTTGGCATCTGTTTCCCAAGCTGATAAGAGTAATCACAAACCAATTAGTAATATTTCAAACTCATTTAATACATTTGTTTCAAGTGGCTATTTAACAATTTTTTATGTAAGTAAATCCTCATCAGTGACTTACAAACATAAATTATATTTCATCTGTAAATAACTGAAGATGGTATAATCACATAACAAATTGTTACATAACCACTTGAAATGTATGTATTAAATGCATTCAAGATATTAATAAGTTTGCAATAATATCTTATAATACACGACTCATATATATATATATATACATATATATATATATGTATTCCCGAGAGTCATACTAATATATCCTTTTGTTATTTACACCACCTGTCCTCGTCTGTTGTTATTATTTGTATATTCTCCCATATATATATATATATATATATATATATATATATATATATATATATATATATATATATACACATGCATACATGTGTGTGTGTGTGTGTGTGTTTGTGTGTGTGTGAATATATGACAAGCTTCTTCAGAGTTTTTAGTTTTTGTTCACCAAAAAAGTAAAAAGTAGTGAAGTACTGCAGTATTTGAAGTGTAACACTAAATTTCCTCTATTAAAATCCAATTCATTATTGTGCCTGTTCTGTGTTTCTTGGCAAAATATTGTGTAAAAACCAATAGTTTTAGCTTTAAAATATGGCACCACTTGCATTCAGTCATCCTGAGATTGTCTTCTGAGATTTTTAATTCATTAATTTTAAGAGCCAATTTAGGTCCTCTTTAATTTGGAGCAGGAATAACATGGTGGCTATTAGTACAATTAGAGTTCATTTGTTAAAGACTGAAAGTTAAATATATATAGGAAGTGAGTTGAACTAGAATGAAATTCTAGGGAAGAAATCTGGTATACAAAATTGAGGTAGTTTTTAATTAAGATATTCCTCTACCAAGATACCTGGTGCCTGGCTATACTCAAAAAGACCTGTACCCCACAGCAGAAGTCTTAAGACTGATCATTCTAAGGGTGTAAAGCATTTGTGGTGATGCCATGTAAAAGCACCCGTGTGGTGCCACGTAAAAGCGCCCATGCAACATGTAAAAGCATCCATGCAACATCACATAAAAGTGCCTGTATGATGTCATATAAAAGTGCCTGCGCAATTCCTTGTAAAAGAGCCCATGCAGTGTTATCTAAAAACACCTGGGCGGCACCCCATAGAAGCACCTTTGTAGTACCATGTAAAAGCATCCAGCATACTCTGTAAAGCAGTTGGCATTAGAAAGGGCATCCAGCTGTAAAAACCATGTCAGATCAGACTGGAATCTGGTACAGCTCCCCCAGCTTGCCAGCTCTGGTCACACTGTTCAATCCATGCCAGCATGAACAATGGATGTTAAATGATGATGATGATCACCATATCATACTTAATGTATATACACTGTTGATCAACCAGCTACTGCAGTATATTTTCTGAGATATATGTACCTCTAACGGATTTTCTGTGTTAAACATACAATAAGTATCAAAAGGACTGAAATGAATCTGGTGTTCTTACTGGCTACTGCTGGGACAATTTTTGACACTGTGTTTTTAATGCAGTCAGTCCATAAAAGACACTATCTCATCAATTTTTGTCACTGTGTTTTTAATGCAGTAAGTCCATAAAAGACACTATCTCGTCAATTGACCAGTAACTGGTCAATTGACAGATTAAATGCATTAAGTATGTTAGATGGCTAGGAGAGAAAATGTTTGGTGAAATTCTTGAGACGAGGGCTGGAAAACAAATAAGACAGTAAAAATAACAGGAGAAGGATAACAAAGAGTATTAAATGTGTTCATGACTAGGTGCAGACCTGGTTATGTGGTTAAAAAATTTGCTTCTTAACATGGCCTTGGGTTCAGTCCTGCTGTATGACACTTTGAGCAAATGTCTTCTACTATAGTCTTGGGGCTGACCAAAGCCTTGTGAGTGGATTTGGTGAGAGAAACTGAAAGACATGTTCTATATATATATATATATATGTATATATATGTAAGTCTGTGTTATATATATGTATGTGTGTCTTTTTGTGTCTCCTTATAATTACATTATGATATAGTTGAAAATAAGTCACTGTCATACAGCAGTGACCTCCCTTCCCAATGTTGCATGAAAATCTGTCCTGTCATGGAAAAATAATACCTTGCTTAGAATCAAGTGAATATTGATGACAGGAAGGGCATCCAGCCACAGAAAATCTGCATCCTTGAATTCTCTTTGACCCATACAAACATAGAAAGTGGACATTAAAACATTGATGGTGGTGGTGGTGGTGGTGGTGTCGGTGGTTTGGTGGTTGTGGTTTGATGGTGGTGGTGGTGATGATTAAATATATTCATGAATGAATTAATTCTGATAAATTAATTTTTGTTTCTTTTGTTTTTATGTTTCAGTTTCTACCAGTGCTATTTTTGGAGTTTGCTTTGGTGTCATGGTAATGTTTGGTACAGCTACAGCCATTGCTTATAAATGCTACAAAAGACAGCTGGCCAAAAATGCACAGAATCGACTCTCTTCAGCCATTAAGAAGGGACTGAAAGAGAGCAATAATGGAAACTTGAAAAAGACGTCCTCAGCTCGAAAAGTTATCATGAAATCTAAAGCAACAAGCCCAACCTATCCTTCCTCGGGTGAGCACATTGGTGGAAGTCTTGCCGAGAGGGGCCAAAGCAGTGGTAGTGGGACAAGTGGTGGAGGGGGAGGCCCCCTTCCATCACAATTTGACCCAGGCCATGTGAAAGCCGAGTATAGTATCGAGAATGAAAAAGACGGTGCAACACCTGAGAAGGATGAGTGTATGCGAGAGAAACATGAAGATGACTTGAAAACACAGCATCTTGGAACACTTCATTTCTCAACTGAATATGATTCTCAGAAAAATGCTCTGCTGGTGACAATCTTGCAAGCCTCAGAGCTTCCACCGAGAGATCCAAGCATAGGAGGATGTGACCCATACATCAAACTGCAACTGCTTCCAGAGAAAAAGCACAAATGCAAGACTCGGGTTCTCAGGAAGACACTGAATCCAGTTTACGATGAAACATTCACATTCTATGGTATTAGCTATAACCAACTAGCTGGTATCACCCTTCACTTTGTTGTCCTCAGCTTTGACAGGTTCTCACGAGATGAAATCATTGGAGAAGTTGTTTACCCTCTGTCTTCTGTGGACTTGTCACAGAAAGAAGTCTCTTTGTGCAAGGACATCACACCAAGACATCTCAAGGTATTTGACTCCTTTTCTTATTGCTATTTGGAATGCAATTAGATTAGAGAAAGTATTGCACTTTTGGCTGGTATTTTTTGGTGACATTTTCATTTTTTTTATGTGTTTAACTAGGTTCTTTTTGGTAAATATGTTACAGAATTCCAGGCACATTATTATTATAATTACTATTATTATCAACTCAATAGATAACTATATTTTCTGCAATTACCTAAAGAATCATCTTCTTTTCTTAAATAATGAAAATAAAAAATTTATAACTAAAATGAAGAATTTACCAAATTCTAACACATTGCAGCATAGCAATGCAAAAGCAATTCTTAATTTCTGCACTTATTGCTACAGGCACATGCATGGGCACACACACACACACACACACACACACACACACACACACACACACATGCACACACACACACACACACACACACACACACACACATGCATATACTCACTCACATTCACATACATACACACACTCACACACACACATAAACAAACAATTATCTTTTCATATATATGCATATTTATGGAATATACTAAAGCAGTGGAGTAGCAGAAAGAGTAGAGCCTAAGTCTAAAAGAATTTCAGTTCAATATTCTTTATTCTCTATACAAATATCTCTGTGATCCACTTTGATTTTCATCCCTCCAGAATTAATAAAATAAACACTGGGATAAATTCAATCGACCATTGATTAATGAGTGGTCTTGTAGCAATTAGTCAAATATTAATTAGTTATTTCTCTGCTTCTGAAACATAGTATTACAATGGATTAATAGTATAATCTCGGATTTAGAAAGGTTTTTCTTAATATCTACGCATTAATCAATTTAAAAAGAATCACACTTTTGAATATGGTTTTTGAGGAGTGTCTTAGCTCTTTAAAATATCTGTTTTAAACATAAGTCATTACAGTGAACTGGAGATAAATGCATACTGTTTTTATTGCAACATTACTGTATTACAATATATACTGCTGTATCAAAACTTAATGAAGTGCAGTACTTCAAGTAACAGCAATGTTACATAACAAATAAGCAATTAGTACAGTAAAAAACATCATTGTTTATATTTTTAAAAATGTTAGCTCCTATTGAAAACATTTTTTTTCAAATTTTAATAGCAATGAGATATAAATAACAGTAATTTTTGTTGAGCTGATTTTCAATGAAAGCACTGAAAATAAGAAAAAAATTTCAAAATTTCTTTTCATTTTTGTAATTTAGTTTATTAAGTTGCAATCACTGTATTGACCAGATGTTGTTGTACACTGCTGTCACAATTCACTTCCAATTACATATGTAAACAAACTTTTTTTGTTTTTGGAAGCATCGAATGTGTTTCATATACAGACAAGGAAGTAATATTTTGAATGCAGTATAGCCATGAAAACAGCAGAAAGATTGGGTATTTTACTCTTATAAGATGGAAAAGGTGGTCAGCAGACAGCCATTTCCACAAAGCTTATAATACAAATATATTATAGCTTATAATACAAATGTATTACAGAAAACTATAATGTAAATATACAATAGTTTTGCACTTTCAGTATTCTCCCAGCAACTTTTTTGTCTTATAAGGGTAAGATACCCAATATTAATGCTGTTTTCACAGCAACACTGTGTTCAGAAAATTACTTTCTTGTTTGTATAATATGAAGCACTTCCAGTTCTTTCTTGGTTGCATCGTTCTTTTCTATCTTGTCCCAAATTGTTTAACTAAATTGTCTTTCCATTATCTTGGAGGCTTTTCAAGTGACCTTTTCTGATTTCTTGAATGCTACTCAACATTTGCAGTCTTATACACAAGTGAGAGGCGAGCAACTACAAAGAAAGAGGAACATCAATTGGCTACAACACAAAGGGTCATGGAGAGATCCATGCTAGAAATATCAATGTGAGAGCATGCCCTAAATGAGGTATGAGAACAAAGCTTCGTAGAATACTGAAAGCACCAAGCTAAAGTACATTTACATAATAGCTTACTGTAATACATTTGTATTATAAGCTATAATATATTTATATTATAAGCTATAATATATTTATATTATAAGCTATAATATATTTGTATTATAAGCTATGTGAAAGTGCATGGCCTAGTGGTTAGGGTGCTGCTCTCGTGATCATAAGATTATGGTTTCAATTTCTAGACTGGATGATGCATTGTGTTCTTGAACAAAACACTTCATTTGACATTACTCCACTCCACTCTGCTAGTGGAGATGAGCAATCATGCAATGGACTAGCATTCATCCAAGAGGGAACTAAAGACCACAAAATCCCCAAAACTGACCTTATGAGCTTAAGGCTCTGGAAGGAGCTCTGATCTTTTTGTTTTTACTAGACTATAAGCTATAAGACACTTGTGTTATAATTTATGCATACTGTATTAAGCTTCAGTTGATACAAAGTGTTTATGAAGTTTGCTCCATAACTATGAAGTCCTGGTTTTAATCTCATTACTTGGAATCTTGGGTAAATAGCATTTTCTATAATTTGGGGCTGACCAATACCTAGTTAATGAAATTGGTAAACTGAAACTCTGTAGAAGCATGTTGGCTGAACTGTGCTTGTAATTTAAAAGAACAGCTATGTCACATACCATGTGTCATGCTAGTCTGTGGAATACTTAGCTGGTTTCATGTTAATTCAGAAGCAGGTGATTCGGTTGATCAAACAACTGAAACTTCATCTTTGAATAAAGATCCACTTCCATTTAGTTTCAAAACATGCTGCTGAATCAAAAGCATAACTTTTAAATAAAAATTTTTAGCATTAGAAAGTGCTTCCAGCTGTAGAAACCATACCAAAGCTGACATTGGGGCCTGATGAAGTTCTGCAGCTCATCAGATCCTATCCAACCCATGTTACCATGGAAAATGGACGTTAAATGATAAAGATGATAACAGTAATAATTCTTGACCAAAATATTTTTACTACAACTACATAGATGAGGGAACACTAGTCTGAACTAACCAGTGTATAATAATGAGTCTAGAAGTATCAATTGGATGGGTTAAACTAATAAACTAGATAAAACAGTCTGTTTTTATTGCTATATTGCAAAGAGAATTTCCAAAGTATTTCTTATATATGTGTACTTAAAGTTCTGTTCTAAGATGACTTCAATTTAACCCTTTGTCCTGTCCTGTCTAATACATGTGGTACATAGGACAAATTTCCCTGGCATCCATGCATCAAATATGACACACATTCCCAATTTTTTTCAACCACCGCAGTAACATGGGACTTATGAAAGGAAAGCATTATATTACTCAGAACATATGAAACAAGAGTTAACTAAAAGTTTAGAAACAAGCATGGACATTTAAGACAAACTTTTAAAAATGCTTTGGACAAGTGAAGGGTTAAGCTTGATTCTAGAAGCTTCAACATAAATACTAAGAACTGAATTCTTCTATATCATCTCTGTAAATGAACATATTTCTTTTTTGTTTAAGTACCTGTCCTTTTTGCTTTTTTGTAAGAAGCAGTATGAATATTAATGTAATTTATCAACTCTGGAATGATGAAAAGCAAATAGGACACAAAAGACATTTACAAGCAGATATATTCTAGACACCATATTGGATGCAATTAAGCATGTTGTCCAGCATGTCACTGCAGTGTCAAGTCACTTAATAGAAGAAGTCACATGTTTTTTCCTTGTTTTTGGTACATGTTATTCTTTTGCTGATAAACACACCAGTAGTTCATCTTAATGCTTGTCAAGACCTCTTTATATTTTCAAAGATCAAACACTCTTATGACAAAGTTTCTATGTATAACAATTACAACCTTATAACAAAACAAATAGTCAATAAAAGACATGAATATTTAATATTCAGTTTCAGCTCTCAATTTTCATACTCATCAAAGTTTCAATCAGAAATCATAATCAATTTTAATGATTAAGCATCTAAACATCTGGCTATTATTTATTATTTAATTTATCTAAAACAGCAGTAGCAGCAGAAGATGGCAGACTGACAGCATTATTAGCACATCAAGCAAAATGTTTAGTGGCATTTCTCATAGCTCTTTATGTTTTGAGTTCAAATCCTACCAAAGTTAATTTTGCCTTTCATCCTTTTGGGGTTGATAAAATAAGTACCAGTAAAGTACAGGGATCAATGTAATTGATTTGCCAAATCCCACACCAAAATGCTTGTTTTGAATGCTGCAATGGACTGATGTCCCATTTAGGAGGAATGTTGTGACCTTGTCACTTTGTGCTATGGAAAAGAGGTAACCTACCTTATATGTTTCAGGGCACAAAAAAATTAATAAAATAAACAACAAAAAACATCAGTAGCAGCAGCAGTAGCTTGAGAAGACATGTTGTTACCATATTACCTTCCTCAGCTAAATAAAAGCTTGTATTCTGTTACCTCTTAAGATAAATAAGATGTTAGCTGTAAAAGTGTATGAGATGCCATCACCATCTGCAGGACTTGTAGCAGTTCAATAAACAAATCAATAACCAGTCATATTGATACTGCTTATCCTGTTATAACTTACTGCATTTCCAGCAATGTATTATCCACTGCGGATGTCAAACAACAATGGCTGCCAACTTTATATCTAGGTATGTTGATAAGATAGAAAAGAAAAGATAAAAGAAAAAAGAAAAAGAAATATGAACTATGGAGACATAAACATACAAGTACAAACACACGTATGGTATATGCTAACTATGAATATGTATTTGAAGCCTTTCTGACAGGTCAAATCTATAAATACGTTTCAAATGATGCAACCATAAATACACACACACATATATATATATATATATATATATATATATATATATATATATATATATATATATACTTTATTTAAAAGCAGCAGAAATATAACAAGACTGTTACTCGGAGTTTCACGTTCCCGTTCATCAGACAGTTTTGTTAGAAATGGGAAAGGAATGACAATGCAATCAAAACAAGCGAAGGGCTAATCATTCCTTTCCCATTTCTAACAAAACTGTCCGATGAACGGGAATATGAAACTCTGAGTAACAGTCTTTTGTTATATTTCTGCTGCTTTTAAATAAAGCATATTACTCTACCTCTGGTATTTGAGCACTCTTCTTTCCACCTTGTTGCACATTTTATGTGCTTACTCCGGTATATATATATATATATATATATATATATATATATATATATATATATATATATATATGTATATGTATGTATGTGTGTGTGTATGTATAATTACATTTTGGTTTCCAACAAATTTGAAGACTACTACATTACACAAATACATATGTCTCCATCTATTCTTATCATTTCTAGTAAGGTTTATTGTGGTCCAGTTGTTATGGTTGCATCTGTATGTAATGTTTCACCCTCCATCTTAATTTCGGGGCATTGTGGTTCTTTTGACCTTCAGCCAATCCCTCAAAGCATTTCCTTGATAGACCTTTAGCAGATTCTCTTTATGTACTCAACAAGTTTTTAGATGTTGATGGAGATAAGGCTGGGTATAGCTTGAAGGTCAGTATGGCATGGCATTGATGGTCAGTTAGATTATAGCCTGTTGTAAGAT
>NC_142929.1:67869807-67944807 GCF_046866305.1 Octopus bimaculoides | reverse complement strand
GATTGTTTTACAGATTTTTTAACCTTTCTATATCTCACCATCCATGTATTAAATCATTGTTGCAGCAGCTATTTAGTCCCAGGTCGAATCTGATCAAGTAACCTAATGATCAAATGTTGTCTAGCTGTAACTATACCATCTTTTCAGAAAATATTTTATATGGGACTGCATTATTCAATATATCTTCCTATTTTGAAAGACAAGAACATGGAATTGGAGGAAGATTTGGTTGGTTTTTGCTTGAAGATTGAGTGATTATATAGAGGCTCCTTCATTTACTTGTTATCCACTGAATAGAGAAGTCATCTGTTATCAACCAGACAGCGTTTACCCCACCCTTCTCACTCAATGTCAAAACCCTGTATGAGAAGGGTCTTCTTTAGATTAGTAGATAAGCATTTTATGCAATCCCATAAGTACAGATGACTATTTAATAGGTACAACTTAAAGGTCTCATTCAGCTGTGTGCCCAGCATGAAAAAAATTTTAGCGAATGCTCCTGAACTCAACAGAGAGGCAAGATGCTCATGTAGGGCTAACAGTGAGTGCCCAGTAGGTGGTTAATGCAGTTCCAAGGCTATGGTCTATGAGGCAGAGGTGGTGGCTGACAGTAACGGCAGCGACAGTAGCAGTAGCAGCAACAACAGCAGCACCAACAATGTAAGGACACTTACATGGAAATATGTTGGAGCAGTGTTTTATGGCTAGGTGCCCTTCCTGATGCTAAATAATCACAGGTCTTCTTTTAAGATCCTGGAGAGGCACAACATGATAGAATTGGCCAGCTACATATGTTGTTTAAAAGCAGAAAGAATGCCACACAGGATTAAATAGGAGCTCCAAGAACAGCCTAGGCCATACCGCAATAGGAACAGACAGTGCAAATTTTACTTGGCCAAAACAACAAGGATCCTAAATATTTCTCTTGATTGAGGCATCTTCTTAAATTCAAAAAGCAAAATTTTTAGTCAGTGCCCTCATGATAGAAAATTCATGTTGAAAACATAGGCTTCTCCACTTGCTGACTAGCGAATGGAAAATGCACATAATCTGACCTTTTGGGACAGAACTGGAACTGTTCAAAAGCAGGTAACTCTATCTCTTCCAGAAATGATTTGCATTTCAGAAAAATTTCTTTTCAGGGTTTTTTTGCACCACCAAGCTGACCATGACTGTATTTTTACCTCCATTAGTATGGAAGGTATGTGCCTCCAGCCAACAGGTCTGATGAGTCACCTACATGCCTAAGTGCAACAATAGACATGAAACCAGTAGTAACTTTCTGACCAGCCATAACTAATGACTACATAAAATATTACTGCTCAAAAAATTTATTTTAAAGTGTGCTTCATTTCAGACTTATGGACAACTGACTGAATATATACATATATATATATATATATATATATATATATATATATATATACATACACACACACATAAACCATTTCTATATATATCAACGGAATTTTTATCCCTATATCATAAGAGGTGGCTTAAAATGATTAGCAACAGGAAGAGCACCTAGCCATAAAACACTGCTTCAAAAGTCCCCCTTATCCATGCTAACATGGGAAAGCAGATATAAAAAAAACAATAGGGATGATGAAAATGATGATGCTGATGATGATGATGATGATGATGACAAGGTAATGGAGGAGAAATATATATACATATATATATATATATATACATACGTATATATATATATATATATATATATATATATATATAGAGAGAGAGAGAGAGAGAGAGAGAGAGAGAAAGAGAGAGAGAGATACATACATACATACATACATACATACACACATACATACTTGTATGACTGTCTGTCTCTTATTCTCCTCATTCCATTCGTGCTATTTTACCTACGTACCTACACACACACACACACACACACACACACACATATATATATATATATATATATATATATATATATATAAAACCATGGACAAGTAAACAGAATCTGTATCATATTTATGATTTATTGTTCAAGTCATTTCATTTCCTGTATGTTGCTAATATAGAGCAAAGCATGAATCATGATGGTCATCATCACTCGCCCCCACTCCCACCGCCACTACCATCGCCATGCCACTGCCACCACCATCAGCAACAGTAAAAGCAACACCAGCAGCAGCAGCAGCAGCAGCAGCAGCAGCAGCAGCAGCAGCAGCAGCATGAATGTTGTTTATAAACCTATAGATTTGTACACAATCAAGAGAAGAAATCAATATATTTGCACAAACCTAAAATGCAATCCTTAGACAAGTACAAGTGACCTTGTATATGCATCCATGTTTGTAGACTAATTAAGCAAGAGGCCATATTTCATCAATAGCAGTGAAACAAACAGTATTTGGAGCAGTGATCATAAATTAAAAGGCAACTAACTCGTTGAGTACAATGCAATCAACTGGTTAGCTGATTACATTGTAATATAGAATATAGTCTAGTAAACTATATCATTACTATCTTGCTCCCCACCCCATCCCATCCCACCCCACCCCATCCCACCCCACCAACTACTCTCTTATGCATTCCTGTATCCTCCCCAACTCATGACTCATTGGTCATCACCCTTCAACTCTACCCATTCTTTTTACAGTTGAAGGCTGCTTCTCCTATCCCTTCATCTCCAACTCACCATAGAATCTTTCAAACTGCCATCCACCCACTTCTCCTCGCCTTGATGGGCCACCTGGACATCTCCTCTCAACTAGCTATCTCTTTGCAGTTTCTCTACTGATCATTCTCTCCCTCCTCTGCTAAACAGGAGTAGCCATGCAGCTCTTCTATAAGAACCTGTTTTACTCCCCCCAACACACACACACCATCTTTCATACTCCAACCCCTCATTCCCAGCATAAAACTGACCCCCACCTCCCTTAGAGTTCATAGTCTAGCGAGCTGCATGGCAGCCTCCATAGTGCTCACAGCACAAAACAAAAGCACTTAGTACATGCTGTAAAGCAGTTGGTGTTAGGAAAGGCATCCAGTCATAGAAACCATACCAAAACAAAGATTGGAGAACAATGCAGTGGATTTTGTCAAACCATCATTCCCATGCAAGATTGAAGATAGACATTAAATGATGATGATGATGATGATGATGATGATGATGATCTATTACTGTTTAATGCAAACTGACAGGGCTTATTTCTTCAAAGCTACATTCAATGGATCAGCAAAATGATGGACATTCGTTGAAGAAAAGTAGAAGTGGAATAATCTTTTCTCTTACTCTTTTGAATAATGTTTTGTTAATGAGAGCTTTCTATTTATTTATTTATTTATTCTGTTCTTTCTCTTTCTCTCTCTCTCTTTCTCTTTCCCTCTCTCTCTTTCTCTTTCCCTCTCTCTCCTATTCTTTTCTTCAGTCTACGTGTCTAAGGTTTCGGAGTACTCTCTACAGATATTGTTTACAAGGCATCCTGTCTCCAGTGTGGGCACCACAATGCAAAGACCCCCCCTCCCCTCCACTCCTTCTGAGTGGTAAGCAAGACAACCTCTCGAATGTAGAAGCACATGGCTTAGTGGTTAGGGTTTCACAATTGTAGGATTGTGGTTTTGATTCCTGGACCAGGCAATGCATTGTGTTCTTGAGCAAAACACTTAATTTTACATTGCTCCAATCCACTCAACTGGCAAAAATGAGTAATCCTCTGATAGACTGGAGTCCAATCCAGGTTGGAAATTTATATGTCATCGAAACCAGGAAACCAGCCCTTATGAGTGGTTATGACTTGAGAAGGTAGCTCTACCATTTACCATTTTTTTTACAACTTCCTTAATGTTGGTGCCATGAAAGATGTAAAGTGGATGGCAAATGAGCAGAGAAAACATAGGGTTCTGCAGTTCCTTTGTTCAACCTGTGATTAGTTTTGTCTTGCTGAAGACTGCTCAACCTCTCCACTGTTAGTGTCACTAAGAAAGATGCTCTTAGTATACTTTGTAAAGTGGATGGCAATAAGAAGGGTACCAAGTCTTAGAAAGCAAGTAAAATGTGTTGGATGGGCTACTGTATACAAGGCATTCTGACTCCTGTCCCAGGTGCCACTTCGAAAAGCTTCTTTATCCTGTACACCCTTTGAGTAGTGGGTGAAACCTCTCTTGAGCTGGTACCATAAGAAATACACCCAACATGCTATAAAAAAGCAGGCATTAAAGAAATGATAATGACGGTGATGGTGGTGATGGTGGTGTACATTTCTTATTTTCATTTTATCTCGTCAGAATTCTTTTTAGCACATTTGTTAGAAAATTTGATAATTATCAACTCCATTATTTATATATTTTTTTTTGTTTTAAAGTTTTGTTTAATTCTTTCTTGACAAAATTTCTAAAGAAATCTATGTACATAGGCACAGTGCAGGTATAGCTGTGTGGTAAGAAGTTTAATTTCCAACCACATGGTTTTGTGTTCAGTCTCAATGCAAAGCATCTTCCACTATAGTTCCAGTCCAACCAAAGCCTTGTGAGTGGATTTTGTAGACAGAAATTGAAAGAAGCCCATACATGTGTGTGTGTGTGTGTGTGTGTGTGTGTGTGTGTGTGCATGTTTTTAAGTTTGTGCATGTTTTTAAGTAGTCCCCCACCACCACCTGACAAATGGTGTTGGTTTGTTTATATCCCCATAACTTAGCATTTTGGCAAAAAGAGGCTGATAAAATAAGTACCAACCTACCAAGCTTTAAAAATTAGTACTGGGTTGATTTGTTCAACTAAACTCTTCAAGGCAGTGCCCCACCCCCCTGCATGACTGCAGTCCAATGACTGAAACAAGTAAAAGATACAAAGATACTCTCTGTCAATGTTTCATTAAATTTGAAGAAAAAAAACATTAGGAATTTGGAAGACTTTTGTAAATGACTTTTTTCATTATTTGGTTTTACTAAGGTAATATAGAACATTCTCACCCAATTTGTTGTGCAGTGAAACTGGCTGTCAAGCAAGATAATTTATGTTCCAAATAATAATTTGTGTTCCAAACACCAGCTTAACAAAGTTATGTTAATAAATTCTTCATTATTTTCAAAATTAATTGAAACTAAGGTAGTATATTTCAACAGAAATATGATAACAATAAGGTCGACCCTTTTGATACCAAACTGTATGGTTCTTTAAAACAAAATTGCCTGAAGGGCACAGTGTTCTGACAACTAACAACTGATGAGGGGTAGTTTATTCCATACCGCAACAATTCCGAGCAGGAAAAAATGTTTTCAAAAGTTAAGGGTATTATGCTGGTTTTTTTTTTTGGTTTTTTTTTTTTTAAATTTTATAAGCATGTCTATAAGTAGCAGAGATTTTGAATTCTATAAGGTGGCCAAGTATGTTGTTAGAAAGATAGTGGATAATCTTGCAGGCTTCTACCAAGTCGGCTGTTAGATTTTGACATTTTCAAGTGAAACTTTAGGATACCTATAGCAAAATCAGCTGAAAGCACAGTAGCAGATGAATATAAGTTTGAAGACGCAAACAAAATAAAACTGAAGCTAATTAACATAGACATTTCTATTGGTTGAAAACATATTAACATTTAGCTCCTTTTTTTTAAAACCCTTTTGTTACATATTTCTTCTAAAATATATGACTTTGTTTCATTAATTTTGAAAACGAAGAATTTCACTTAAATAGCTGTCATTGATAAGCTGCTTTTTAGAATTTTGTTAATTAACTATCATTGTTAAACCTGTGTTTGAAACATAAATTAACATGAAGTTTTGATAGGAGATTTATATTTAGATCACTTTAATGCAGTAAAGTTGTATAATAGAACTAGTGGTGATCTTGGGTGGGTTGGTATCAAAAGGGTTAAAATCCATTAGACATTATTTCATTAAATGATTGTTAATCAAAGATTAAAAAAATAATAATAACAACATAAAGAAAAAAATAAAAGCAAAAGAAAATAAATGTCTGATATAATTGTTTATCAAATCAGAAACAATTGTGATCTTAAGTGATTCTATATGCTTCCCTATACATATTGGAATAAATGGTTATTATCAAGAGTATTTCTATAACTAAACAATATTTTTATGATTTAGTTATTGATTTAGATACATAATTTACATTAAAAATACATAACATATTATTCTATGGGTAATTATATATCTATGAGTTTACACATGTAGACATGCATGTATATATGTGAAAAGAATGTTAAATCAATGATTATTAAGAGAACAAAAAAAAAATACAGACATTATCTACTAATTAAAAAAGAAAGAAAATAAGCAGCAAGTTAAATGAAACTTGCAACCATTATATTTCAGCCAGACACTGCAAGAACATGGCTAAGTGGATAAAATGTCCACTTCCCGACCATGTGGTTTCACATTCAGTCCCATTGCATGGCACCTTGAGTAAGTATCTTCTATTGGCTAGTCACAAAGTGGATTTGGTAGTTTAGTATACAGAAACTGAAAGAAACCTGCTATTTTTATATATATATATATATATATGGCTACTTGCATAAGCAAGTTATAGAATGAATAGTGCACATATTTCCGTAATAGAATTATTATATGTAAATGGACATATCATGATATATAGCCTGTTTATTCCATTTTCTCATATTAAAATTCTTTTGTTTATAATCTATGGATACTCATAGATTTCCTCATCTATATCAAATAAAAGGGGAAACCTTACTAATAGCATCTAGTAGCTAACACCTGAAAAGGAGCTTTGGAAAGCATGGTATAAAGTTATCACCCAGATAATATTGTGTGTGTGTGTGTGTGTGTGTGTACACTGTAAAGTAGTTAACATTAGGAAGGGCATCCAACCATAAGAACCATGCCAAAACAGATATTGAAGCTCTATGCAGTCCTCTGGCTTATTGGATCCTGTCAAACCATCCAACCCATGCCAGCATGGAAGATGAAAAGTAAATGCTGATGATGATGATGATTATGGCGATGACAGCTGCGGCAGTGGTGGTGGTGATGGTGGTGGTGGTGTGTGTGTGTGCACATGTGTGAAATTTTTTGGTTTTCCTTTGCGTTTGTTGGTTCATTGACAATAGCTTCCTGACAGTGATGGTCACTTACAGTCCACCAGGAGAGCATGATTAGGCATCTCGACATACCTTGATATGTTGCACTATTTTTGTAAACAAAAGGCCCATTTCTATGGGGTCATATATTTCCAGTTCTTTACATAAAACATGTCTGGGCTGTTTGCTAGTCAAGACACTGGAAATTATTACCTTGCTTGGAAACAAGTTGGGGCTGGTAAAAGGAAGGCATCTTGTCCCAACATACATTCATGTGCCCTATGCAAGCATGGAAAAGTAGACATTAAAATGATAATCATAAGGGTGATGATTGTGATGATGATGATGACAATGAATATAACGATGACTGCAATGGTGATGACAATCATCATCATCGTCATCATCGTTTAACATCCGCTTTCCATGCTCTCTCTCTCTCTCTCTCTATCTATATATATCTATCTATCTATATCTATCGATCTCTATCTATATCGTCGTTGTCATCGTCGTCGTTTTAATGTCCGCTTTCCATGCTAGCATGGGTTGGACGATTTGACTGAGGACTGGTGAAACCAGATGTCTACACCATGCTCCAATCTGATTTGGCAGAGTTTCTACAGCTGGATGCCCTTCCTAACGCCAACCACTCAGAGAGTGTAGTGGGTGCTTTTACGTGCCACCGGCACGAAGGCCAGTCAGGCGGTACTGGCAATGGCCACGCTCAAAATGGTGTATTTTACGTGCCAACTGCACAGGAGCCAGTCCAGTGGCACTTGCAATGATCTCGCTCGAATGTCTTTACACGTGCCACCGGCACAAATGCCAGGAAGGCGACGCTGGGCACAGGTGCCATCATGATTTCGCTTGCCCTAACAGGTCTTCGCAAGCTGAGTTTCGTGTCTAATGAAGGAGACAGCGTTGGCATGGGTGCCAGTCGTCGAATTTAGTTTGATTTCGATTGACAATGATTATCTTTCAACTTATGAAAAACCATAATGAAAACTCTGTTCTTTTACTTGTCCCAGTCATTTGACTGCAGCCATGCTGGAGCACTGCCTTTAGTCAAACAAATCAAACACAGGACTTATTCTTTGTAAGCCTAGTACTTATTCTGTCTCTTTTGCTGAACCACTAAGTTACAGGGACGTAAACACACCAGCATTGGCTGCCAAGTGATGGTCAGGGACAAACACACACACATGCACACACACACACACACACATACACAGATATATATATATACATATATATATATATATATATATATATATATATATATATATATATATATATATATATATATATATATATACATACACACGATGGGCTTCTTTCAGTTTCCGTCTGCCAAATCCATTCACAAGGCTTTGGTTGACCTGAGGCTATAGTAGAAGACACTTGCCCAAGATGCCATGCAGTGGGACTGGACCCGGAACAATGTGGTTGGGAAGCAAGCTTCTTACCATACATACACTCCTGCACCTATAGCTTCTTACCACATAGCCATTCCTGCACCTACTGTGATTTACTTTTAAATATTTACATTTTTACTGTCCAGACATCATTCCCAAGTATTAGTTTAAATGCTTGTCTTTTTTTCTGAATACATTACCTACACACACACACACACACACATGCATGCGTGCACACACACACACATAGCTATGTATATTTCTGTGTGTGTGTGTGTGTGTGTGTGTGTGCATGAGTATATGAGTATGTGTGCGTGCGTGTACGTATGTGTATGTATGTACATAAATCAGGATTAGTGGCAGGAAGGGTATCTGGCTATAAAAAAATACCTCAACATTATGTGTTTGTCTTACCCATACTAGCATAGAAAAATAGACATTAACAATGAACAAGCAAAATTCAATCAGTTATTTATTTACGTAAATAAATTAGTATTCCTTTATACTATAGACACAAGACCTGAAATTTGGTGGGGATGGGGGATAGTTGATTACATTGACCCCAGTGCTCAATTGGTACCTTTTTTATTGAGTCTGAAAGGATGAAAAGCAAAGTAGACCTCAGAGGAATTTGAACTCAGAACATAAAGACAAACAAAATACTGCTAAGTATTTTGCCTAGTGTGCTAATGATTCTGCCAGCTCACCGCCTTCATAAATAAATTAATATTACAATTACAGCATAGAAAACATTTTAACTATTCAAAAACACACAAAAAATCCTGTTAATTTCACTTGATTCTTTAGTATTCATATTATTCTGTCATCCCATTGTCTTGAATTAATCATGCATTATCTTGTAGCTAGTGGAGGCGCAATGGCCCAGTGGTTAGGGCAGTGGACTCGCGGTCATAGGATCGCGGTTTCGATTCCCAGACCGAGCGTTGTGAGTGTTTATTGAGCGAAAACACCTAAAGCTCCACGAGGCTCCAGCAGAAGATGGTGGCGAACTCTACTGTACTCTTTCACCACAACTTTCTCTCACTCTTCCTGTTTCTGTTGTGCCTGTAATTCAAAGGTTCAGCCTTGTCACACTGTGTCACGCTGAATATCCCCGAGAACTACGTTAAGGGTACACATGTCTGTGGAGTGCTCAGCCACTTGCATGTTAATTTCACGAGCAGGCTGTTCTGTTGGTCGGATCAACTGGAACCCTCGACATCGTAAGCGACAGAGTGCCAACTAACTATATCTTGTAGCTTAGACATTTTGATAAGGTAACTGTTAATTTTTTTAGAATGATAATCTCGGGTTGGTCAGTTTGGACATAAAACAGGTAGAATATTTTGGCCGGATATGGCTGGTTTAATTGCTAAAGGGTTAGACGCTTATTATTTAGTGTCAAAATTTTCATAGCATCCACTGTGACCTGGTTACTGACCCGTTTCCACTGGAGTGGAGCTTAATGACCAGATTGCAATTGATACAATGAAAATTTTAACATCAAATAATAAACATTCAAGTGAAGCTAAAATGTATGTTTTTGAATGGTTAATTTGTGCCATCCATACCACAGTTGTTTTAGTGTCAACACCTAGTCTCAGATCAAATTACTTGTGAAGCAATTACACCTCAGTAATAAATATTGATTCAGCACATAAAAACGATATTTTTGGAAGCTGTGGCAATGAGTTTGTTATTGGCAAATAAAAAGATAACTAGATTGATAGACAAAGAGCATGTGAGAGAGTTAAATGATAATGGAAAGAAAAATGTGTGTGTGTGTGTGTGTGTGTGTGTGTGTGTGAACACAAGCATATATGTTTGTGTGCAAGCATATATGGATGTGTGAGGGGAGAGCTTCTCATTTGAAATTGTTGAAATTCTCAAAATTTAAAATGTTACCATGAGGAAGATTAATCAGTAAAGATTAATCAGAACATTTAATCCATGCAGGTGGGAGGACCGCCAGCAGGATTAATTTGTGCATGTAGATTTGTCTCCTTTCTGTACTTTTATGATGATGATGATGATCATCATCATCATGATGAGATTATAGCAGTTTGATGATAGTGGTGTTGGAGATGGTGGTACTGCTTATAATGGCAACAGTGGATGTATTAGTGATGATTATAGTATTGAGGGTTATAATGGTGATGGTGGCAGTGTTGCTGCTGCTGATAATGATGGTGGTGGTGGTGGTGGTGGTGGTGGTGCTGCTGCTGCTGCTGCTGCTGCTGCTGATAATGATGGTGGTGGTGGTGGTGGTGGTGGTGGTGGTGGTGATGGTGATGATGATGACGATGATGATGAGAAAGAGGATATCTCATCAGACCTAATGCACCACAGCACTATGTTGAAAGTGAGTCACATGATCTTTTGGGTCAATTTAAGATTTATTCTTTTTATCCAACACATCTGAGCTAATTCCCCTTAAAAGGGCTCATCTCACTCTCTCTCCCTATCTATATATCAACTCTATCTCCATCTATCTATCTCCATCTATCTATCTCCATCTATCTATCTATCTATTTATCTCTATCTCCATCTATCTATCTATCTATCTGTCTGTCTGTCTGTTTATCTATCTATCTATCTATCTATCTATCTATCTATCTATCTATCTATCTATCTCAATCCCTATCTCTTTTCCCATTATGCTAAATGATCGGGTTTCTCAAATGGGAGACTTCAGTTAATAACTGGAGATGTTGAAAAAATTCAGTTAACAGGAAAGAATTATGCAATTTATAGAAAATAATTCCCTCTAGATGGTGTTTAAAAGCCCAAAATCTAAAAGGAAAATAAAAACAAGCAACAGATATAATTTTAATAAAATCAATTAGCTAAAGTAAATTAGATCATCATCATCATCATCATCATCAGTATTATTATTATTATTATTATTATTATTATTATTATTATTATTATTATTATTATTATTATTATTATTATTATTAGGACACTAAGCTGGCAAAAACGTTAGCACTCCTGCTGAAATGCTTAGTTGTATTTTTGACCATCTATACATTCTGAGTTCAAATTCTGCTGGGGTCAACTTTACCTTTCAGTCTTTTGGGGTCAATAAAATAAGTACCAGTTGTGTACTAGGGTCAATGTAGTCAACTATCTGCTCCCCCAAATATCAGGCCTTGTGCCTATAGTAGAAAGGATTATTGTTATTAATATTTTGAAAATATATGAAGTGCTGTATTGGTGTGGACCTAGTCTTTAAACCAACTGGTGAAGATAATGGACATATTCCAGCTTTATTAGATCTCTTCAAAAAAGTATGTTCTACATCTTGGTAGAATTATATCTTTATGTTTGTTGTTTTCAGATTTTAAACACTCTCTAAAGGGAGTTTTTGTCTACTAATTGTATAGAAAATCTCAGTTAATCTAAGTTTTTTCAGCTCACTATACCACAGATGTGACATATTTATAATCATGGGTAAGATAGTGAGCTGGCAGAATTGTTACGACGTTGGACAAAATATTTAGCAACATTTCTTCCAGCTGTATATGTCCTGATTTCAAATCCTACTGAGGTTGACTTTGCCTTTTATCCTTTTGGGACTGATAAAATAAGTAGCAGGGGTTGGTGTAATTGACTTCCCTTCCCCTGAGAATTGCTGGCCTTGTGCCAAAATTAGAAAGGACATTTATAATCATGGAAGTTAAGTTAGTGTTAACATATTTAATATACAGAGCATTAAAAAGTTAACTAGAAATAATTGTGGCGAGGAAAAAAATGACCCTAACCTGTGACAAGTATTTTTAATCTGTTGTCTCTCCAGGATGTGGGGTGATGGTGTATTTATGCTAATAATAAACACATACACTGATTCAGTTTCACATCTTAATTATTCATTAGTTAGTTAACCATTTAACCAATTAACTGTTCAATTGTTTCTTTAATCATTTGGTTATGATTCAGTCAGTCATCAAAGTCCTTTCTGTGACCAATTTGAAGCAGGCTTGGTGTTGAGAGGGCATGTCGCTGAAGAGGTCATGTGTGGCAACAAAAGGACTTGGATAAACATAACTGACTGATTAATTGATTAACCAAATGATTAATCAAATAATCAACTAGTTAGTTGATGAAATAGATAACCAATTAACAAATGATAAAGAAGTGAAATTGAACCAGTGTGTGTGTTTATTATTGGAATAAATGACCCTCCAAAGATACAAAAAATCTGTTTCAACACACAAGTTTGCATTAACAATTTTGAAAACCAAATATAAAAAAAAAAGAAAAAATATTTAAATTATTTGGGCAAATATGAAAGGCAACTTTAGACATATTTCAGTCTCGTTATGGCCATTCAAAGCTTGGCCTTCATGGTACTGGCTGACATAATGATGGGTTTATTACTAAGGAGAAGAATAAAAAATGTACACAAGTTTGTACAGGAGCCTAGAACTGTTTAGAAAATAAATTACATATAGGCACCATCTGACTGAACAACAACAAAAAAAAAGTAAAGTTAATATATCATATTTAATACAGTGACTGTTAAAACGCTAATAGGGGATATGTGATGATAAAAAACCAGTATTAGTCATTTACTGATATTATTCTAATTCTTATCATTTGTGATAATCATTGTGGATAGCTTTGATCTTACTTTTGGTTTCATATTTTGACACAAGGCCAGTAATTTGAGATGGAAGGGTAAGTTAGCTGGTACTTTATTTTATCAATCTTGAAAGGATAAAAGGCGGAGTTGACCATGGCAGAATTTGAACTCAGGGCATAATGATGGACGAAATGCTGCAAAGCATTTTGCCTGACAAGCTAACAATTCTGCCAGCATGCAGCCTTAGATTTGATCTCACAATTGCAAGCTGACAAAATTGCTTGCCGTAAGGATATCACTACATTGTAATTATTTATGACAAAGTAAATTGGCTTCTTTGAAAGTTAAATGTGTTGTACTAGTAGTGAAATACAAACCCAAACTCTTTTAAGCTGTCCAGCTGCTATTCGATTAAACATTAAGTAGATGTTACAATCTCATCAGCAGCATATCACATAACTTAGAAGCCATCTCCAATTCTGTGTCGGAAGACAGAATATATGTCTTCTCACAATCTCTTCCTTAGTTTATTTTTTATATTTTTGATTCACTGTTACTCAAAACAATACTTATAAACAATAATAGAATCATCGCTTACAGTCATCAAGATTTTAGTATGTCTAGAGAGCATAAAATGTGTTAGCAATACCCATTCATCTCTAAATAGCTTTATTACTCATTGGTAGAACTGACTGATATCTTTCTATGTTAGATTCATTAGGAGATCTACTGTCCATTATGTGTGATTGTGATTGTGCTATTGTTTATGAATTAAATGCACTTTTGCCTCTGTTATCATCTCTGAATTCTGGTGTTCTTTTCATGAATCTTAATAAAAAGTAAATAAAAGTACTTTCAATGCTTCACAAGAAAGAAAATTTATTCCAGACAGAATTACAAATACTCACAATGGGAAATAATCATTTGAGACAAGTTTTGCATATCTTATTAAAAGTACAGTGTTAATTTCAGAAATAAACCTATTCTTGAATATTTGCTTGGCAACAACAGAAAAATGAACACCATCAACAACATTTCTGCGAGAGGATATAGAGATTTATTCATTTTCTATAAGAAAATGTTATTGATTTGTCGATGTGAGAGATGAACTAATTCTTCGCAACCTTACTGTGATTTCTAGTTTATTGATTTTTTTATTGATTTCCATTGATTAACAAACCAAAATGCTTTTAGCATTAACATTCAGGCATATTGTTTTTATTCCTCTAAAAGGAAATGATTAAGTAACATTTTAAAATGTATTTTCAGAACAAAGTGACACTTCCATAAATGTAGTAAATAGAATAGTATTTCTATTAAAGAGGTGCAACAACTGAGCAATTAGATAAGAAGTTATGATGCTTTGTACACTCACCTTTAGTTATGACATCATAAATTTTATACGTTATACATTGGTTGCTGTTTTTATTTTCTCTATGTTCAGTGAAGTTATTCAACAGTTTAGCACTAACCTTTTCATTCTTCTTCCTTGGTTTTGAAAAAGTGTTAAGAAAATCGATAGAATTCCATTACAAAGAAAGATTTGTGGTTGCATCTCTTATAAACATAATAGTTGTATGGTGAAAATCTTGGAAATCTAACATAGTATCATAGACTAAATAGACACCCCCACTCTTTTATTTCTTCTACCATTACTAATATTACTACACCATTATTATATCTTCTTACACAATAATTTAATTCTCTCTGTCTTCATCTTCATCTTCTGAGTGTTTCATCTGTTGATCCTAAACATTTAACCAAACCAATGAAATGAGATAAACTTTCTACTGGTTTCCTATTACATGCAATAGGTTAGATCTTGTATAAACCTGCGAAAACTGGTTTGTAATATGCTTGATGCAACATGTTGATATTTTCATCTCAGGCAGAACCAGCTTAAACAAGACTTGTTACAGAAATGGTGTTTCTATTTCCAATAGTGAATGTCATATGATTTTAAAGATCTAGAAGTATCTTAAATTGAATAATAGAGAACAAACAAGTTAATGTAAATATACAAACTATACATAGAAAAACATACATTTAATTCATAATGATCATTCAGCTTATTACTACCTAAAAACCTTTGCACGTATTTATACACACAAACTCATGCATGCACACATGCATACAGAAACACAGACATATACGCATACATACATACATACACACACATGCACACACACATGCAAACACACACACACACACACACACACACACACACACACACACACAATATTTTTATTTCTGCATAGTATTGAAATCAATATTGAGCAATTTCAAGTATCTTATAATTTAGTCATAGATTTATATTTTGTGGAGAAAGAAATCTTGTTGATCCAATATAAACGAAGCAATGGTGTTATAGATGATATTAACCAATATTGATCTGATTTAAAATTTTAGAACACGAATTATTAGAATACATAAGATTAAATATGACTTATTTTTCCTTATAAAATTAACAGCAACCAAATTAATACAAGACTGCCAGTAAAAATTTTATATGAGTGAGTCTGCTATTGAATCTGTTGAAAATTCAATTATGCTGAATTGTCCTCTGAAGTTCAGTGTTTTTTATCAACCAGACTATCAGATGTCCCAATACATCTCTGGTCACTATGCATTTTCAATTCTCCTTTTGGTTGTGTTCTCCCTTCTATTTGTACCCAAATTGTTTGACTATCTTGTTTACCTGTTATCTTGCTCGATCGTTTTGAGTAGTGCTTTCTGACATCTTAGATACCACTTGACATCTGCATGGGTCCACCTTTTGTCTATGAAACATATGACATATCTGGGTTAGTGAAACTTGTGCTCTTGGTAATTTTCCATTGCATTGTTTCATACTTAACAAAGCATCACTACTCTTCAGTTATTAGTACGCTAGTATTCTGTGCTGCTGGACAGAATGTAGATAGCACCAGCTGTCATGTTAACTAAGATATAAGTGGAACCATATCTATGTGGATAAGAAATTCATTTCCCCACCATGTAGTTTCAGATTCCGTTCCACTGTGTACCATTTTGGGCATTTTCTACTCTAGCTCTGGGTCAACCAAAACCTTTAGAATGGATTAAGTAAATGGAAACTGAAAAAAACAGCCCATTATGTATAACTCTGTGTGTGTGTGTGTGCGTGTGTGTGTGTGTGTGCATGCATGTGCACATGCAAGTGTATGTATGTCTGTGCTAATTTACATTTAAGCTTCTCCTAAAATCATTCAGCTATGAACAGTGATGTTGCAGTGATTTCTCCTGTTAACAGGTCATCTGTTGGTTTTGCATCTTTGAAGACGATAGGTATAAGAAATTTTTTTCTTGTAAAACAGGTAAAGGTTAGCAACAGGGAGGGTATCTGGCTATAAAACAATTTTTCTATAATATAAACGATGTTAGCATGGAAAAATGAATGTAAAAAGGAACACCCCCCCCCCCCCCCACAGGCCAAGACTTCAAAGTCACAGTCACCCTCTTGTAAAACTTTAATAACCTGTACGCTAAACGTATTGAGTCATCTAGTTGTCTCTCTGTTTATCAATAGACAGACAGACAGATAGACAGAAGACAGATAGATAGATAGATAGATAGATAGATAGATAGATAGATAGATAGATAGATTGATAGATCCAACCCATGTCAGCATCATAAATGGGCATGATGATGATACATATAAATATAACGATTAATGTTGTCGATGAATTTAAGGTGATGAGCTGGCAGAATTGTTAACATCATCATTATCATCATCATCATCATCATTGTTTAACGTCCGCTTTCCATGCTAGCATGGGTTGGACGATTTGACTGAGGACTGGTGAAACCAGATGGCTACACCAGGCTCCAATCTGATTTGGCAGAGTTTCTACAGCTGGATGCCCTTCCTAACGCCAACCACTCAGAGTGTCGTGGGTGCTTTTATGTGCCACCGGCACGAAGGCCAGTCAGGCGGTACTGGCAACGGCCACACTCAAAATGGTGTATTTTACGTGCCACCCACACAAGAGCCAGTCCAGGGGCACTGGCAACGATCTCGCTCGAAAGTCCTTACACATGCCACGGGCACAAGTGCCATCAGACAAAATGCTTAGTGGCATTTCGTCTGTCTTTATGCTCTCAATTCAAATTCTGTCAAGGTTGACTTTGCCTTTCATCCTCTTGAGGTCGATAAAATAAGTACCAGTAATCACTGGGGGTCAATGAAATCAACTTATCCCTTCCCTTGAAATTGCTGGTCTTGTGCCAATATTTGAAAGCAATATTGTCAATTTCGTGAATTTTTCATAATATATGCTCTATTATTCTTGGTTGTTGAGCTTCTTTTGGGATTGGTAATGAAAAGTACATGTGTTCCATTCCAGCTGTGATTTTGGGAATATAAAATAATTACCATATTTACTCTTGTATAAATCATACTCCTAATTTCATGTTAAATCTTGCTACAAAATTTAATCTTTTCATAGTTTTAGATTTGTTCCATGTATAAGTTGCATCACAATTTTTTCAGTTAAAATCAAGCATAGAATAGGATAGAATAGCATAACAAGTAAATATCATAAATACATATTTAAATATCTACATTTCTATACTTATGGCTGAGTGGTTACAGCATCAGGTTCACAATAATGAGGTAATGAGTTCGATCCCTGATCCGAGCTGTGTGTTGTATTATTGAGCAAGACGCTTTATTTCACATTGTTCCAGTTCACTCAGCTGTAGAAATGAATTGCAACACCACTGGTACCAAGCTGTACTGGCCTGTTCCTTTCCCTTGGATAAGTGACATGGAGAGGAGAGGCCGGTATGCATGGGCAACGGCTGGTCTTCCATAAACAACCATGCCTGGACTTGTGCCTTGGAGGGGAACTTTCTAGGTGCAATCACATGATCATTCATGACTGAAGCCGGTCTTTACCTTTTATACACTTACATCAAGATTATAACATATACTTACATGGATCCTATTTCTCTTTCTAATTAGATGTCTTGGTCACTAAAAAGGACTTAAATGGTTTAAACCAGTATTTTTCACAATCTATCTTATCCCAGGCTCCACTGTTACTTTCCAGAAAAATGTATACCCCACCACTGATTTCTCATAATTATATACATTCCTTAAAGAAATATCCACACTAGGGCATTGGAATAGCACTATATTGTAGCAAACAGTCTTCACACAGTATGCTTGGCTGGAGCGATTGGTTTGGCAAGGCTGAATATAGATGTAATATGTTTGTTGCAAAAAAAAAAAAAAAAAGAATTTCAGAATTCTATATCCCACAAAAAAAAAAGTTTTGGATCCCACATCTCAGCACAATTTTCTCAGACCCCACTGATGGGGTGTATGCCCCATGTTGGGAATCACTGGCTTAAATGTTGGAATCTATGTATGACATATGAAATAACACAATCTTGCCACAAACATTACTGACCAACACTATTTCTTCTCCAAAACATCAAAATTTCAATTCCCTCATCTCACTATGTCTAAAATTTTTTGTTTTGTATATTTCTGTTGGTGTTTTTTCTGTTTGTAAAATAATTTAGTTTCTGTGTTAGTTCATTGTTATTGTCTTTTTCTTCCCACATCAAATATTGATATTTAAAATGTCTTTTTATCCTTGTTTTATTAAGATCATATTGCAAACTGTATAGAATTATATGTGTTCATAATTATAATGTTGATTTTAATGTGTTCAAGTGAACAAAGATCAGTCCACAGCAGTGGAAACAAATTTTATTCAATAGACACAGCAATAGACAGTAATAAGCACTGAATAACAAACATTAAAAAAATAGATAATATAAAATACAAAAAAAAACCCATATTTGTAAGAATTGCACATTTCATCTTCAAAGTCCAAATATTGAACATCAATAAGTTTGCATTTTGTCTAGCTCTCCTCTTGTTTACTCTATTACTTACTTTCTCTCCTGATTTCATCACAGACACACAGACACATAAGCGCACACACACACACACACACACACACACACACACACACACACACACACACACACACACACACACACACACTCACACTCACTCTCACAATACTTTTATCCTATTCCTCTCCTCTTTTTCTATCACCATCATCATTGTTTTAATGTCCACTTTTCCATACTTGCATGGGTTGGACAGAATTTGTTGAGCCAGATTTTTACTGCCAGATGCCTTTCTCATCACCAACCCTCACGTCTTCCAAAACAAAATAATATTTCCCCATAACCAAATATGATTTCTTTGAATATTGGAAATATATGACAGGTACATTCATTTACACCCATCATGCAAAGAACCACAAACATTCACACTCACACAGACAATTTATATACATGCACACATACATACAAACACACACACACACAAGATGAGCTTCCTTCACTTTCTGTCTACCAAATCTACCCAAGGCTTTGGATGGCCCAGGGCTCTAGTAGAAACTTACCCATGGTGCCATATAGTGGGACTGCAACCAAAATTCATATGGTTGGGAAGAAGACTTCTTGACCACACAGCCTTGTCTCAATCTTAATTATTCATTCATTTTTCTCTTTTTCTGTGCTTTTCCTTCTCAGTAAATATTGGTTCAGTAATGAGATAACTTATGCAGTATAGCTCAAAATCATTTTCATATTGGTTCTCATATTGCTGTTATGTTATGTGATGACACAATGTTGGAAATGTTTTTAACCATTGTTTCATTCAAGAATTATGATCCAGTATTTAAGAAGAATTTAGCCAAATAATCCGGGGGAAAGTCGATCATATCAACCCCAGTACTTGATTGATTACTTAATTTATCGACCCCGAATAGATGAAAGGCAAAGTCAGCCTCAGCAGAATTTGAACTCAGAATGGACAAAATGCTGCTAAGTATTTTACTTGGTATGCTAATGATTTTGCCAACTTGCCGCCTTTGGCCAAATAATAAAAATAGATTGAGTCATTACATCTCTGCTTTGAGAGACCACCGCTTCAATATTATGGGCATGTGATTAGAATGTTGCAGGAAAGAATCGCAAGACAAATTCTTGAAGCTGAGCCATGTGGCAGGAGATCTAGAGGTAGACCAAGAATAAGATGGTTGGAAAACATCCATAATCTCAATTGATCGCACTTAATCATCCAGCTGGAAGGGTAATAACAACTTCAGATAGGACCCTATGGAGGAGGTGCTAAGGATTCTACCCCAATGACCCAGGAATAGAGGGCAGAGAAATGAATGTATGGATGAAGGATAACTAAATCGTTAATGAGATAAATATTCAAAATGTTCCCTCACATTATCAACCGAAGGAATTTGGATAAATATGGTTTATAAGAAAAATAAACATTAGTAAAGCAGATGAAACATGCATATACTTATAAGTGATAGATTTAATTTTACTGAACATAACCCTAATTTTTTTTCTCAGCGAAGTGGGATGCTTGATTCAGTCAACTCACTATATTACATGTCCTTGCTTTATTGACCTGAGGGATATAAACTAGTGGTCAATACAAACAGGATTTTGGTTAATCACATTGGAAGAGATGAAAACTAATTACTATGTCTCTGTTTCTCTCACTCTCAATGTGTTGTGTTATTTTGTTTCTTTCAATTCCCTTTGCTCTCAGATGCAAAATCATCACGTTGTTGAATAGCCACTTCAACAAAGCTGTTAAAATTCACGTTAAAGATATTCTGTGAGGTGTCAAGATATTCATTGCACACCTGCAACTTGATTACTGAAGTTGAACTGTGTGATGAAAAGTTGGATACCTCATGAAGTAAATTTAAGTTTAAAGTGAATTTAACAGCTTTGTGTGTTATTAAGTTGCTCTTCCATGAGGTAGTTTCTTCAGTTTCATACACAATTTCAGATCAAGTTACTTGCTACACAACTATAGCTCCACAACATCAATATTTTAACAACCTTGAATACTTAATTGTACGTAGTTGAACACTTTAGCAGTTTGACTGCATACATCATCATCGTTTTAATATTCACTTTTTCATGTTTGCATGGGTCAGGCAGAATTTATTGAGGTAGATTTTCTCTGGCCAGATGCCCTTCCTGTTGCCTACCCTCATCTGTTTCCAAGTAGGGTAATATATCCCCATGGTCAGACATATTTTTGCAGAACATTGGAAATGAATGACATTCATTTGTAATAATTATGTGATGTAAAGACAAGGACACACACACACACACACACACACACACACACATGATGAACTCTCAGTTTACCTAATCCATTCACAAGGCTTTCATTGACCCAAAGCTACAGGAGAAGACATTTGCTGAAGGTGCCATGCAGTAGGACTGAACCTGAAATACAACCACACCTACACGATGGTATATTCTGGGCTGTGTCTGTTGTTGATGATGCAGGTGGTGTTATGCCAGGAAAGGAAACTCAAAATATACCAAGAAAGTCACACTGAAGAAAGCATTATGGGTTTTAATTTTCAACACTGCAAGCTCAAATTCTAGATGATACTGGGGTACCTGCAATCTTTGACTTACCTGTAGCATCATTTTATGAAATAAAACTTTATGAATATTATGTAATAATATAAATTTTAAACAAAACTTTATAAGCATTATGTAATATGGCTATTGTGTAATGTACCAATTATATAACACTGTCATTTTGTAATATGATCATTATACAAGATGACCATTGCATAATAGATAACATAAAATATACAATATAGTATATAAGTATTGTTAAATATCAACATAAGTGATGTTTCCTTTTGTATAAAAGATAACAAACAAAATAATAATTGGCTATAAATAAAGGAAGTTAGAGCTCCAAGACGTTGAAAAAATGAGATAAAATTTGGGTTCCAGTATGATCATATATATATATATATATATATATATATATATATATATTCACACATACATACACACACACACACACACACACACATTTATATCTATGTATCTGTATGTGAGTGTGTGTATGTAAATGAATGTGCATGAATGATGTTTACATTTTTTTTCTTGGCTCTATGACCAGTTGGTCTGTACTTTTGATGATCAGTGGAATGAAAAATCCCCAACTTAAAAAAAGTGGGCAAGTGTTCACAACAGGAAGAGCATCTGGTCATGAAATCCTGTCTCAAATACATTCTCATCCAAGCTGCACTAGTATGGAAGAACAGAATTTAAACACATGAGCAACCTCACACCTCAAAAGTCTAATATCAGTAATGAAATCTCTTCCTTGAACTGAGTTTACTTAAATTTACTTTATTATTATGTATAACTACAGGTATAGCTAAAGTTATGATGTCATCTTGATCTTTAATTTAAAAGTTGGCCACTCCTGTTGTGAATAGTCTGTATAAAAGATAATATAGGAAAAAGTGGGATGAATAGAAGATGCAGCATGTACCATTTGTTCCCTAAATATGTTTTGTCATTGTGGTTATTTGTATCCTCTGTAGTGGGTGGTCATAATGCATTTGGATGCAGATCCACAACAATTCTTCAGGGGAACACTTTATTACATTATGTTAATCATGCCACATAACTGGGAGTAGATTGGATGGTGATACATGACATGGAGCTCTGAATTTATCTGTTGCAGTCATACATCTGACTATACATACAGGAAATACTAAAATACAAAATACAAATTTTTTCAGCATGTATTATTTTCATCATAGAGTGATGTAGGAATGTGTTAACTGCTGTTTTTTGACCTGGTACAAATACATACCTTAAAATTTATATATATATAATCATCATCATCGTCATCATCATCTTCACCATCATTTAACTTCTGTTTTCCATGCTGGTATGGGTTGGACAGTTTGACAGGAGCTGGCCTGGTAGAAGATACACTAGGCTACTGTGTCTGTTTTGGCATGGTTTTTATGGCTGGACGTCCTTCCTAACACCAAGCACCGCATAGAGTGGACTGAGTGCTTTTTATGTGGCACCACCAAGATTGATCTTACCTTTACACATATATATATATTTACATGCACACACACACACACACACATACACATGCACGCACACACACATACATACATAACAGATTAGGGTCAGCTACTTCCTCTTTGGATGTGAAGTCTTGCATTTTATCAATTTTCTCTTCAATTAGAAATGCCCAATAAACTTCTCATTGCTTATTTCTGTTCTCAACAACTGGTCATCTATTGATCTATATTCTGGCACTATATAACAGCACCAATTTGATAACGTGGGAATATTTATTTACTCATGTATTTCTTTTCACATGGAAAAAGCCAAATAAAAACACTCACCAAGCATACACAAAGCACACCATCACAAATATATCTACACAGAATATTTAATGTTCACTTTTCTATTATATAATTGTCTCCTATATTTTAATATCTTTAAACTAATTGTTAATTTTGGTGGTATTTTCATGTCTACAAAGCTAAATTCTTAAAGCAATAACTTTAGACATAGATTAAGGGTTAAAATATTTGTTTTATTGTATTGTGTTATTTGTTTTAAGCATCAGAGATCACACTAGTGTCCTTTTAAAACCTAGGTAAGTCCATCAAGTGGAGATTATTGGGGACGAACTGACAAGGACTTAGAAGGGATGTCTGAGAAAAGCAAGTATCTCTATGAGGCCTTTGGTTGCAAAGAAGACTTTGAATATGAAAACGAGAAATATGATGGGGCTTTTGAGAAATTTCAGAATTCACCAGCTGCAAAAGTTCCTTACCTTGGAAACATAGACTTTTCGATTGAGCATGATTCAAAGAAAAATGCTCTTCATGTCACCATTTTAAAAGCATCAGACCTCAATCCATCAGTACCAGGAATTGCTGTGTGTGACCCTTACATCAAACTCCAGCTTCTGCCTGAGAAGAAATACAAGCGTAAAACCAGAATTCTCAGAAAGACATTGAACCCAGTCTACGATGAAACTTTCACCTTTTATGGAGTTGACTATAACCAACTTGAAGATATTATCCTTCACTTTGTGGTTCTCAGCTTTGACAAGTTTTCAAGAGATGAAATTATTGGAGAAGTTATTTACCCACTATCTAATGTGGATTTGTCCCAGAAAGAGATCTCTTTATGCAAGGACATCACAGCGAGACATCTTAAGGTATTTCATAATCTCATTCTTCCCTTTTGTAGCTTCATTTGTTTTAGAGTAGATTTTGTTCTATTGGAGGATACAGAACTAGACATAAATGATGATTTTTTGCTTCTGCCAGTTTTGTTTTCATTGGCGACATATAGAATCCGAAGGATTCCAAATAGTAGTTAGAGATTGAATATATTTATTGAATTTATTTGCTTATTAAGGTAATGTGTTGGAAATTCTGTCCTTAGTTTAATAAAATTGTTACATCACATTCAATGAATCATTTTAATTATTTTAGATGCTACTGATTATTTCAAAATGTATTTACATTCCTGTTTCTGTACAAGCATAGGTGACATGTTTCTATAAATCTGGACATTTGCATGTATTATTGGAACAGGTGATATTCAGTTATACATCCTTCTTAATGCTAATATGTATTTATTAGAATTTAAGATTATGGCTTGTATTAAAGATTCCATCTATAGCAGATCTTTAGGGTCATTACTAATTTTTATAAATTTATTATTTAGCACTCAAGCTTTTTATATTTCCTTTGCTATGTTTTTTGATTATTGGTAACCTGAGTTGAAATTAACAAATACTAACTTTTATTTTTAAAAAATGTGGACTTTTTTAATAACTAATAATTGAATTATATGTATTTGGCATGACGGTGCTTTACCATAGCAAATGCTCTTTGGTTCCTTTTATTCATTATATTATCTGTTTTTTCTGAAATTTGTTAATTTGCATGTTATGTCTTCTAAAAACATTTCAGAATGGTACAGCATAATGCTGTAATCTATTATAGTTCAATTCAATAGATTTGATTTAATTGAAATCTTGGTTTTTATTTGATTAAAATATTTCTTGTGTTAAGTAAAATTACATTTTTAGTTAATAATTAAATTTAAAGCTTTGCAAATTTACTTCGTTTAAGCTAATGCTGGTTTTATTTTCATTTGATTATTGCCTTATATTTGGTTCTGGACTGCTTTTTATATTTGTATGTATGTATATATGTATGTATGTATGTATGTATTCATGCATGGATGGATGGATGGATGGATGAATGGATGGATGGATGTTCTCCTTTGAGATTTATGTAAGTTCTTAATGGAGTTCAAGCTGATTGCTAACAAAGTAACAAGACATTTTGGATTAAGACAGTTCCTGATGTTTGTATGTATGTATATATATATGTATGTATGTCAGCATGTATGTACAACTGTATGTATGACTATGTATATTTTATTTGAGACTTATTTAAGTTCTATGTAGAATTCAAACTGGTCTCTAGCAAAGCCAAGACAGTTACAGAATTTGAGAATATGTAAATGAATTAGTGAGTGTATATATCTAGATGTCTGTGATGATAAACTTGCACTCACAAAATGGGTTACATGTCTTTTTAGTACATACCTGTATGGTTACATCTTATGAATGTATTTTTGCATATATATATATAATGTATGTATGAGCTTATCTACATATGAATGCATTCATCACTATATGTGGTTGTGTGAATGTATGTATAAATAAATGTATACATGTATGAGTGTATCTACGGATATATACATGTATGAATGTGTCTATGTGTGAATATGTATAAATGATTAAATATATGTGTGAATGTATACAACGCGTATAAGTGTATAAATGTGTATATGAACTTATGTATGTGCGAATATATATTTGTATTATATACCAGGGTAAATCATTATTATCATTATAGAAACAACATAGAAGTCCTGATGTTTACTTTTATTTCACCTCTTTGCTGGTTAATTATAGTAATAATTTGATAATTATCATTATTGTTGTAATCACCAGCTTCATTGTCACCATCGCTATCATCATCACTATCTTCATCATTATAAATGCACTGGCAGCAATAGCACATGCTTCACTGTAATCTGTGGCTATTATATGAGTTAGAAGCAATATATTATTTACCTTCAGTAACATTACTGTTGTCATAGTGACAAGCATTGATGTCATCATCACCGTCAGCATTTGCACATATTATATAATCCTCTCAAGGGTAAATCGAAGTTTCTTATCACATGACATACTATCAAAAAAAGATGTCTGTCTGGCTTTCCCTCCTCAAACAAAAATTTCTTGTTTTTAAAAATATATTTTAACCCCCTAAATATTAAATTTAGCTTAACTTTCTACTTTTTGTTTGAGATAACATTAATTTGTCTTCTTATGTCTTAGAAAACACAAACAATCCATTTTTATCAAATGATATACATCTACATATGCATATAGTTTTTATGCATGGATATACATACATACATACATACATACACAGACATAGACATGGACACAGAAACACACATACATATACACATACACAGTTATGTTTTCACACACACGCAATCAGGCATATGCCCACCTACTCATGTGTATATATATATATATATATATATATATATATATATATATATATATATATATATATATATGTGTGTGTGTGTGTGTGTGTGTGTGTGTGTGTAGGTGGGCAAACAAAGAAAGTGACACTCAGCCAATACAACAGCTTCCACACATAGTGGTGACAGCTTCCTACCAACATCCTATCTGTTCATGTGGGTTTAAGAACAAAGAAAATTGATGTCCCTTTCCAGACCAGTAATATCACATGATCTGAGTTGACTAATAGAGGTCTAACATCTAGAAGCCATCTTGAATTTGTCTCATAACCTCTTACACTATCTCTAGATAGCAGGCAAGACAGGTTCATTTTACGGGCCTATGGAACTTTGAGTCCCATGGAGCTGAGTCAAACTATTATTAAATTTCTTATATATATATATATATATGACTTAATCTACTTCTATTATTTTTAAATAAATCACTTGTATCAATTTGCATGAAAATAATATTAATTCTGTTCATATAATTGGCTTTTTACATCTTTGAGCCATTGGTTATTAATAATCTAAGCATCTTTTCTTTATTTGTTTATATATGTTTTGGCTTTTATTACCAGCTTTATTAATTTGCATTGCTTAGTCTTTCTTTGTAGACATTTATTTTCTTTCTTACATATTCACATTGTAATATTTGAGATGTTTAAAAATTTAAACAATCCACTGTAAAACCAGTTGTTTCCATGGAAAATACAATTAAATGTGGATAAAAATTTGTTACATATTTTAAAAGCGAATGGGAAGGAAAGATCTCTTGAAAAAAAATATGGAAAACAATGACAAAAAAATGAAAATAAGGAAAGAAATATGGAGAATGGTTTTATTTAGAGATAACTAAGGTGATCCTTGGAACTAATCATGAAACTGAATAATTGCTTGATTGTTTATATTGAAGTGTAGATATTAAAATCAAAAATAAACCAAGAATCTGTCTCTCTTTCTCTCTCCATATTTATATATATGTTTGCTTGTCTGTGTGTATGTGTGTAAATATGTATACATACAGACACAGACTCATACATGTATACCTATGTAAATACATATATATATATATATATATATATATATATATATATATATATAAAATATACAAGAATAAGGGCAGGGAATCGTCAATTAATAATAGAATTAATAATTAGCAATTTTGCCAAGTAGTTCAGTATGAAAAAACCTTTATCGGTAAAACCATTTATCATCATAAATATACAGGGATTAGCATTGAGTTGCTTCTCCAACATACTGAAAATTTAGAAATAGCAGTCAAAGAACTACTGATTCTAAACTTATTTCTAAATTTTCAGTATGTTGGAGAAGCAACTCAATGCTAATCCCTGTATATTTATATATATATATATATTAACACACACACATATATATATACATATATATATATATATATATATATATATATATATATATATATATATATATATATATATATATATATATATATATATATATATATATACATTTGTTTAATGTATATGTGTGAGTGTGTGTTACTCTCTCTTTAGCTTGGCATCACATAATAGTTGTAAATGAATGTTACCATCATGCAAGTGGTGTTCTTCCTTTCTAATCTTCTGTGAAAACATGTTTGATCATAGAGAAATATTTTACCTTCCTTGAAAAGAGGTAGGAGTTGATAACAGACAGGTTATCCATTTGTAGGAAATCCACTTCAACAAATTCCATACAGCTCATGTAAGCATGGAAAAGTGGATGTTAACACAATGGTGACGGCAATGATGTTGATACGTATATATAGGTACATGGTCTGTACAGCTTTCACAAGCCACTTGTCTACTCTGAGAAGGCTAGGGATAGATGAGTGGCTGATGAAAGCTGTACAGACCATGTACAGGGGTGCTGTCAATAAGGTGAGCGTTAACCATGAGTACAGCGAAGAATTTGGTTCACAGGTAGGTGTTCATGAAGGCTCAGTCCTCAGTCCCCTACTTCTCATCATTGTCTTCCAGGTCATAATAGAGGAATTCAAGACTGGCAGCCCTTGGAAACTACCTTATGCTGACAATCTTGTCCTCATAGCAGATTCTATTTCAGAAAAGAAATTCCAGGTGTGGGAGCAAAACTTGGAATCTAAGGGCTTTAAGGTTAACTTGACAAAGATTAAGGTTTTAGTAAGCAAGAAAACAGACAGGACCCTACCCACTTCAGGTAAGTAGCCCTACATGTTATGTAGGAAAAGTGTGGGCAGGAATTCTAAAAGGTGTACCCAGTGTAAGCTATGGACACACAAGAAGTGCAGTGGAATAATAAGAAGGTAATCAGAGAAAGTAGTGTTCGTATGTGGAAGATGCACAAAAGTCATAAAAATTACAGATACTCGAGAAATCGATTTTCTCAAATGCCTTGGAGGCTCTTTAGAGGTAGTGGATAATTTCTGCTACCTAGGGAACCTAATTAACTGAGAGGTAAGATGTAGAGAAAGTTTAATCACTAGAATAAGAATAAGACGGAGAAAATTCAGAGAGCTTTTACCTCTGTTGGTAACCAATAATTTCTCTCTCCAAGGGAAAGGAAGACTGTATGATGCATGCATATGAACAGAAATTCTACATAGTAGTGAGATGTGGGTCCTGAATACAGAGGACATGCAAAGGTTAGAGAGGAATGGGACTAGTATGCTCTGCTGTATGTGTAATGTAAGTGTAGACATGTGACGGAATGTTAGTGTATTGAGAGAGGAGTTAGGCATAAGAGGAATTAGCTGCAGTGTGCAAGAGAGAAAACTGTGCTGGTTTAGTCATGTAATATGGATGGATGCTGACAGCTCATAAAGAAGTGTCATTCACTCAAAGTGGATGGAACTTGTGGAAGACATGGGATATATTACTGAAGGACAATCTCAGAATTCTGAACCTTTTAGATAAGATAACAAAAGATTGAGATACCTGGTGCCTTGCTGTACTCAAGAAGACCTGTCCTCAGCAAAAGTGTTAAGGCTGCATCCCCTGGAGAAGAGGATTGACCTGCAAGTTCCTGTACTAGTGCCACATAAAAAGTTCTTGTGATGGTGCCACATAATGAGCACTAATGCCAGTGCCACATGAAAGCACTTGTGCCAGTGGCATATTACAAGCACCCAACACACACTGTAAAGTGATTGGCATAGGAAGGGCATCCAACCACAGGCCAAATCAGACTGGAACCTGGTGCAGCTTCCCAGCTTGCCAGTTCTGGTCAAACAGTCCAACCCACGCCAGCATGGAAAACAGACATCAAAGGATGAGGATATATATAAATATATAAAGGATAAAGGGTAAAGGCACCCTTCGATCAGAAATTACAATGGGATTGCTCCTAGAAAGTTCCTCTCTCTCAGATACAAGTCCAAGCAAGATTGTTTGTAAAAGACTAACAGTTGCCCATGCATACCAGTCTCCTCTCCCCACACTACCAATATTGTCCAAGGGAAAGGCAAAGGCTGATACAGCTTGGCACCAGTGATGTGGCAACTCATTTCTACAGCTGAGTAAACTAGAGCAATGTGAAATAAAGTGTCTTACTCAAGAATATAACACACAGCCCAGACCAGGAATCAAACTCACAGCCTCATGATTGTAATCCCGGTGTTCTAACCACTGAGCCATGTGCCTTCATATAAATGTGTGTATGTGTATGTCTGCATAAAATGTATATATAAATATATGTGCATCTATGATATATATATATATATATATATATATATATATATATATATATATATATATATATATATGATATGAATGTGTGTGAATGTGTGTGTGTGTGTGTGTGTGTGTGTGTTCATATGTATGTATGTATATACATACATACATACATACATACATACATACACTCATATGTATAAATAAGGTTGAATGATATTCTCTACTTCATCACTTCTGCATCATAATACAGTAAACATTTTATTGCAACAAAACTAGTGTCACAATAAAATACCCCTAGTGCACTCTGTAAAGGGATTGGTACCAAGAAATGCATCTAGCTTTAGAAATCAAACCAACATTGAAACATTCGAGATGTGATTCTCCAACCTCCCTAGGAAAAGAGTAGTAACTCCGAGTAAGGATTTACTCAGTCCATTACGACCCTATCCAACCCATGCTAGCAGATAATAAAATAATGATGATGGAGATAAAAGATATATAAATAATATATTCCATGAGATGAAAGCAAGTGTTCCATGGTGCCTTCTTCTATACAATTTACTATAAATTCATTGTGGCTTTATAAATTCATTTGCACCTTCAATTAATTCATTCCCTTCTTCAATTATTTGTTTTGATATTCTGGCGTATGTGATCTTTACATCGACAACTTAATGTAAATGTTTAGAGATTGTTTATTGTAAGAATTTCTCAGTCCAGTGAGATTGATAATATTCTTATATGTCCCAATAGATTTTTTTTGTAGCCTTCCTATTAGTTCTTTGAAGACAGGAATTCTATTGTCATCCAACGATGGTCATCATACTGAATGGCTTTTGTGAACACAGTTTGTTTTATATTTTTCTGAAATGTTTAATCAAATGTATTATGGCTCTTAAACTGAAAACAATTATAATGAAAGCCATCACTATGCTTGTAAACCTGCATCATTTCTGTGGTTCTGTTACTATCACAATAATAAATTGGACACCTGCCTTTGTATTCAAATTCCTGCTAAATTTATACATATAATAATAATAAAGTAGTGAGATTCATAATGATTGCAGTACAGGCTGTTGGTTAGCCTCAGGCACAGACATGGCTTCTATAGAAAGCACAAAACAGGGAATGCTCAATCAAACCAAAGTCAAAATATACTCCTATGATATTCATATATCAGTGTTTTGTGGGGAACTGATTTTTCCAAGGGTTGATTAACAGCTATGGTTATGAAACAGCTATAAACAAATGAAATAAACATCCATTTTCTCTCTTCACTTCACTTATCTGATCAATTTCTATAAATACATACATATACATACATTCATACATATATTTTAAAAGTCAGGATAAAATCAACATATGATTTTATCAGGTAGTTAGCATGTAATAAACTGGTTAAGGTAAAAGTAATAAATTTATAAATATTCAGGGCAAGCAAGTAAGTACACTGGCATTGCCACATGCTATTCGTCTTCTTAAAGCATGTGGCAAAGCCAGTGTACTTACTCGCTTGCTCTGAATATTAATTTATATATATATATATATATATCATCATCATCATCGTTTAACGTCCGCTTTCCATGCTAGCATGGGTTGGACGATTTGACTGAGGACTGGTGAAACCGGATGGCAACACCAGGCTCCAGTCTGATTTGGCAGAGTTTCTACAGCTGGATGCCCTTCCTAACGCCAACCACTCAGAGAGTGTAGTGGGTGCTTTTACGTGTCACCCGCACGAAAACGGCCACGCTCGAAATGGTGTCTTTTATGTGCCACCCGCACAAGCCAGTCCAGGGGCACTGGCAACGATCTCGCTCGAAAATCCTACAGGAGCCAGTCAGGCGGTACTGGCAACGGCCACGCTCAAAATGGTGCATCTCATGTGCCAACCGCACAAGAACCAGTCCAGGGGCACTGGCAACGATCTTACTTGGCTTGCCGGGTCTTCTCACGCACAGCCCATTTCCAAAGGTCTCGGTCCGTAGTCATCGCCTCGGTGAGGCCCAATGTACGAAGGTCTTGCCTCACCACCTCAGCCCAGGTCTTCCTGGGCCTACCTCTTCCACGGGTTCCCTCAACTGTTAGGGTGTGGCACTTTTTCATGCAGCTATCCTCCTCCATTCTCACCACATGTCCATACCAGCGCAATCGTCTCTCTTGCACGCCACAACTGATGCTTCTAATGTTCAGCTTTTCTCTCAAGATACTTACACTCTGACGGGTATTCACATTGACATTACACATCCAACGGAGCATACTGGCTTCATTCCTTGCGAGCTTACGTATGTCCTCAGCAGTTACAGCCCATGTTTCACTGCCATGTAGCATGGTTGTTCGTACGCATGCGTCATACAGTCTGCCTTTTACTCTGAGTGAGAGTCCCTTTGTCGCCAGCAGGGGTAAGAGCTCTCTAAACTTTGCCCAGGCTATTCTTATTCTAGCAGCTACACTTTCAGCGCACCCACCCCCACTACTAACTTGGTCGCCCAGATAGCGGAAGCTATCGACTACCTCTAGTTTTTCACCCTGGAATGAGATAGAAGTTGTTTCCTGTTTGTTTGCAGTCTTTATTGCACCTGAACATCTGCCACAAACAAAAACTAACTTGCTAGTTAACCTGCCTTTGATGTTGCTGCACCTCTTATGTGTCCATAGCTTGCACTGGGTACATCTTATAGAGTTACTACCTACTCCTTTTCTACATACTGAGCAGGGCCATCTACCTGAAGGGGTTTGTGTTTTATCTACCTTCCTACTTATTAGGATTTTGGTTTTAGCTAGGTTGACTCTAAGGCCCTTCAATTCTAGACCTTGCTTCCACACCTGAAACTTCTCCTCTAGTTCTGATAGTGACTCCGCAATTAGGGCAAGGTCATCAGCATAGAGGAGCTCCCAGGGGCAACCTGTCTTGAACTCCTCTGTGATTGCGTGGAGGACTATGATAAATAAGAGGGGGCTGAGGACGGAACCTTGGTGGACCCCTACCTCTACCCGGAATTCATTGCTGTACTCATTTCCAACCCTCACCTTACTGGCAGCATCTCTGTACATGGCTCGCACAGCTCTCACTAACCATTCTTCTATCCCAAGTTTCCTCATTGACCACCAGATAAGGGATCGGGGGACCCTGTCAAAGGCTTTCTCCATGTCAACGAAAGCCAGGTACAGAGGTTTATCCTTAGCTAGGTATTTCTCCTGCAACTGTCTCACTAGAAATAAGGCATCAGTAGTGCTTTTACCTGGCACGAACCCAAACTGCATCTCATCTAAATTGATTCGCTCCCTAATTAGTTGGGCTATGACCCTCTCTGTAACTTTCATAACCTGATCTAACAGCTTGATGCCTCTATATATATATATATATATATATATATATACACACACACACACACACACACACACATACATATATGATAAGAGTATTGTAGTACAGAAGTAGAATAATAAATGAAAAGGGAAATAAGGAAAGTTTCTAACGATGCAGAGATGAAAGATGAAAAGCCTTTGTATATTTCGGGTGCAAAGGCTCATCTTCAGAGAATGTGTCTTTGTACCCAAAATACATATATAGGTTTTACAAGTTTCATTTCTGTATTGTTAGAAGCTTTCCACATTTCCTTTTTCAACTTGCTCCATTTGCCTAAAGGTTTGCAAGGCATCAGTAGGCCTCAAGAGACACATTCATGTCCATAGAACATGATTACTGCTTTATTTACTGAACTTTCATTTGTCGTTCATGACAAGAGAATCCACACAGACACACACACATATTCACTCATACTTTGTTTACAAAGCTAATTCATGGTATTAATCAACCCTTGGAAAAATCATAGCCACTGTCATTTCAATGCTGATATATGAATAAATATCATAGGAGTATATTTTGATTTTGTTTTAGAAATAAGCTATGAGTAAAATACTGATGAAATAAACAACTCAACGCGAGAATCCTTTAAACAACACAATGTTCTAATTCAGGGGTTCCTAACCAGTGGTTCTCAACCCACTGGGTGGGGGGTGGAGTCGCGAAGCCTTGGCAGGGGTGTTGCATAACCTTGCTAAAAATGGCTTGGGATAAGATTGACTAATTCAAATATAAATCAAGCTGTTGATTGTAGGGGGTTGCATGGGTTTCAAGCTTTTGGGTAAGGGGTCCTGAGTGCAAAAACGTTGGGAACCGCTATTCTAACTAATTAGAAATTGATCAAAATTGTTGCTTTGTGGGACATGAGTTGCTATATTATCTTTCCAGTGTCTATTAATTTGAAGCTCACATATTCTAGTATTGTAACAGAAGGATACTACATGTTTAGAAGGTGTCCATTAGCTTTTGGCACGTGATACTTTATTTTACAAAGGCTTGACTGTAGACAATGGTTTTGACTATTGTTGTTGTGCATGTAGTTTCAATTTGTTTCATATCAGAGATATGGAAGTACATTCTTGCAAAGAGTGAGGGTATAATATTCCACCATTAGTATTATTGCTTGCTAGATTCTTTTCACTGTTTAATATTGGATGTTCACTGTTTTTAGCCTGACTGTCTGCTCAATGTTTTACTGTTACCTGCTTAACATTTGATTGTTTTCTGGATTGTTACTGTTTATTAATTAATGTAAGAGACTGCATTTCTTTTCAAAAACTCTTGAGTATTTTCATGTATTGTTTTAAGTAATGACTTTACTTGGTATGTTCACGCTAAAATTAATCTCTATAACTTGAATGCATATCTTCTAAGGTTTCTTTAACTTAAACATAACTGTTTGAAGCTAGAGCCCCATGTTTTACATGTTAGCTTGTCATCAACAGCACAGTGTCTCTTTTAAGTTGCTTCAGGGGCATTTAACTTCACTTAGGCTAATCACGAGATACACCAGATATAAGTTGTGGTAACTACATTGAAATTTGTCAGGAGCCAAACAAGGCAAGAAGCCACTTAGTGTAAAGGACTATGAAAAAGGAAAAAAATAAGACAAAAAGAAGGAATTTACTTTAGACTTGAAAGAGATCAGGTCATAAGAAGGGGGAAAACAGTGAAATGGAAGAGAGTTCCAAAGTCTGGCAATTGAAGGGAAAAAGCCTCAACTGCAGCTAGCTGATTACTTGTAGAACACATACATAGAGTGTCCTGGGTGTATTTATAATGCTCAAACACTTGAGAGACTGAATGCCATGTAGGACTGCAAACTTTCTCTACTCTGTATCAGTTTCAATTTACAGCCGCTGCTTTCAAAATATATATTTTATTTTTTCCAACAAACATGATATGTATGTGTATAAACATATATGTAAATATATATAAACATTATTGACTGCACATATGCAGTGTATGTGTTTTGCTTGTTCACTGCTTGTAGTTCAGCATGGTGGGGATGAATCCCTCAAAATGTTGGGTGTTAAAACACTTGAAAGTCACAGACAGGAGAGGCAACTTGCCCCTAATCCCATTCAGGACTAGTGGTGAGTTGTTTCTCTCATCTGAATTACCAGTCAATGACTATATACAAATAACATGATTCTGTTCACCCTCAGTTCAATTCAAGTTTGTGATGTTGATAAGCCACAAAAACCAGCAAAATATTGGTATCCATCACGCCTTAATAGGATTAGGAGTGAGTTGTGTTGCCTGTCTATGACTTTCATGTGTCTTAACTGAGTACTGTAAAGGAGTCATCTCTGCTGAAATAAACTGCAGCTAACCGATGAACAAGGAAGACACATACATTGAGTATGTGTGGTCAATAATGTTTACAACACTAGCTCTGCTTCTAATTCATAATAAAAATATATAAACATGTTTTTATCGACATCATCATCATCACCCTCATTTTTACATCCAATTTTCTATGCTTGTATGATATATGCATGTGTGTGTGTATGTGTGTGTGTGTGTGTTTGTGTGTATATAAAGGCAGATATGACACACATAGCAGGCTTTCTGGAATTTTTGCCTACAAAATTCCTTCACATGGTAATTTATTCAGCCTGGGGCTCCAGTAGATGACAGTTGCCCAATGTACTGAACAGTCAGACCAAACCCAGAACCACATGATTATATGAAATGAATTTCATAACTTGGGTGTCATATATGCCTCTCTACACACACAATCACACACTGACACACACACACACACATGCGCACCCATTATCTTTTTTATATGTGTGTGTGTATGCATGTGTGTGTTTGTATGGGCATGCATGTGCATGCATATACATGTAAACACACACTCACACATACATGCATACACAGATTAAAATAACTAGTGATAGGAAGGGCATTCATCCATAGAAAACATGCTAAAAGCATGTGTAACATACATCATCATCATCATCATCATCGTTTAACGTCCGCTTTCCATGCTAGCATGGGTTGGACGATTTGACTGAGGACTGGTGAAACCGGATGGCAACACCAGGCTCCAATCTAATTTGGCAGAGTTTCTACAGCTGGATGCCCTTCCTAACACCAACCAAATCCTTAACCCATCTAAGAGGGTAATAACTCTAAATAAGAACTGACTCGGCCAATAACAACTTGTCCAACTCGTGCTAGCATGAGAAAGAAAACATGTAGTGATGGTGGTGGTGGTGGTGGTGGTGGAGGCGGCAGTGGCAGTGGTGGTGGTGGAGGCGGCAGTGGCAGTGGTGGTGGTGGAGGCGGCAGTGGCAGTGGTGGTGGTGTAGAAAAAGTGTAAGACAATGAGAAGAATGCTGATGACGATGGCAATGATGATAATGATATCAATTACTAGGGCAAACAATTTGGTGGGTCAGTTTCCATCTGAAATTTGAATAGATAGATTCTGATATTTAATTTCCAATTAAAACCTCCACACATTCACCTTATGTAAAGCATATTTGTCACAACTTCCCATTTGCCTCCCTTCTAACATTATGGCTTCATGTCTTATTGAGGAATCCTTATAGCTATAGCAGCAAGCAGTTCATAATATTACTGTTTAATTACAAGGCAATTAGTACCAGCAACTAATCGATATTTTTTTACGGTAAAAAATTCATTTCTTCAAACCAAAATTTCTATAAATTTTTGGCTGACAATTTTTCTGAATATCTGTTTCAGTTTCGTACCCAAGGCCGAGGAGAACTCCTTGTTTCGCTTTCTTACCAACCAGCAGCCAACAGACTCACAGTTGTTGTACTTAAAGCAAGAAATCTCCCCAAAATGGATGTTACTGGCCTTTCTGGTATGTTGTTATTGATCACACCCCTCTTTTATTTTTGTCATTTGCCTTATTTAAATTTTCATTAAAAAATGAAGCCTTTTGAATATTACAGTTTTAGAAATTCTTGGCTTATTTAGAGTAAATGAAATGTGTATGTGTGTGTGTGTATGTGCGTGTGTGTGTGCGTGTGTGTGTGCGCGTGTGTGTGTGCGTGTGTGTGTGCGTGTGTGTGTGCGTGTGTGTGTGCGTGAGAAAGAGAAAGAGAGAGAGAGAGAGAGAGAGATAACTGAAATTTATCATTCAGTTTATTTATTTATTATATGTATATATATGTATGAATGGCTTCAGTGACAGACACTCACATATGCGCATGCATACAGGTTGTTTTAATCGATTTTCTCTGTAAGTATGGGAGCTAGGAAAAAATAGAAAGCGTGTTCCAATCTATGCACCCGTCTCCACATGTGTGCCATTTTTCACGCGAATCCACCCAGCCATTTGGCCGTGAACCTCAAGACAAGAAAGAATACAATGGTCGGCCAACTTCAATTTATATTATAGATATATAAGATATATATAAGGTTGGAAAGGAACACACAAGTTGATATGCATATTGAAAATAAGACAAGGTAGAAAATGCTAAAATAATTTTATCATGAAGAACATTTTAGTACTGGTTTCAAAGATGTTCTTCATGCTAAAATTATTTTAGCATTTTTTACCTTGTCTTATTTTCCTTATGTATATATATATATATATATATATATATATATATATATATATATATATATATATATATATATATATATATATATATATATATATATATATATATATATACACATATGTATATGTATATATACACACACACACACACACACACACACATAAAATTTCTTAACTGCTTCATAATCTTGTATTTTTCTTTAAGACATTATTAGAATGCTTCTGTTCCAGTTCTTTATGTTCTTGGTTCAAATCCCACAAAGGTCAACTTTGCTCTTCCTCTTTTTAGGGACAATAAAATAAAATGCTAGTAAAAAGACTGGGCTCAATGCAGTCGACTAAGCCCTCTTCTCAAAATTACTGATCTTGAGCCTAAATCAGAAATTTTCATTAGACTGATTCCACAGTCAGAGATTTTCATGAATTATTCAAGTTCAAGCATTATAACTAGGTATTGTCTACTGTAATTTGGTAGTGTTAACTAGTTTTTAGCAAGATAAACTAAAGTTATTAAATTAATAAATATTGATTTTAAATTTTGACTCAATGCCAACAGTTTTGGGGAGAGGGCAAGTCAAGTACATCAATCCCAGTGCCTAACTGATACCTATTTTATCAATCCCAAAACGATGAAAGTTGATCTTGGCAGAATTTGAACTCAAAACATAAAGATGCTGCTAAGATTAGATTAATGAATATTAACATAATGAAGTACTTGTGGTATGGCTGAAAATCATTACTATTAACATCATCTTTTAGTATCTATCTTCAATGCTTGCATAGGTTGGATGGTTTGGCTAATATGTCATATGTATAACGTTGATATATGAATAAATATCATAGGAGTATTTTGATTCTGGTTTGGCAGTAAGTTACATATAAAACACGAATGAAATAAACAAGAGAATGAGAGAATACTTTTATTTATTTATTAATTAATTTTTTTTTTCTTGCCAGATCCCTATGTGAAGATCTACCTATTGTATAATGGCCAGAGGATTGCGAAAAAGAAAACTCATGTGAAGAAACGAACGTTGAATCCTGTGTTCAACGAATCCTTCCTCTTTGATGTGCCATACAATGAGGGGCTGCATAGCATCAGTCTTGAATTTTTGCTGCTGGATTTCGATCGCATGACCAAAAATGAAGTAATCGGAAGACTGGAAATTGGATCTCGAACTACTGGTCAAGAACTTCATCACTGGAACGAGGTCCTCAACTGCCCACGAAAGCAAACTGCTGAGTGGCACAAACTGAAGGAATAATTCTGCATGACCCCCCCTCCAACAAAAAAAAAATTAAAATGCAGGAATGAAAACATTGCAAATGAACAAAACAGAGAAAGAGAGCCTGGTTCATTCAAACTTTTGAGTTTCAAAATTTCTGTTGTAATTCTTGCTTCTTTTTCATTTAATTTAACTCAAAGAACATTTCTGTCACTTGACCTCTGAAGTTATGTTTGCTACAAATTTCTAATCTAGAATTTTGTATTGATTTCTTCATTATTTTTCCTTATTGATTATTTTCTCTTTATTGGTGACTTTTAACCAGTTTTCCTCATTTAGTAATAACTACAAATAGATTTCTTTCATATTAGTACTAATGATTATCTATTGCTTATTATCTTCCTATATTCTTTTCATACATTTCATTTTCCTCTCTATCTCGGTCACTTCCTTTCACCTGCCTATCCCGCCCCCACCCCAGCCTTTATTCTTTTACCAAATCTTCAAACAACCTTACACTTTCCCCCTTCTTTCTATCTCCTCATATTTCTTCTCTATTCTATGATGCAGTGCTCTGTTCATTCCCAGCTATTTTGATTTGTTATTTATATATATATATAAGTTGTTTATTTTTTTGTATGACCACTGAATTCTTTTGTATCCAATATATATATTGATATATATATATATATATATATATATATATATATATATATACGTACACATATATATACATATATATACATATAAACATATATATATATATATACATATATATATAATATATATACATATATATATGTATATATACATTTATACATATCTACACACACACACACACACACACACACATATATATATATATATATATATATATATATATATATATATATATATACATACATATATATGTGTGTGTGTGTGTATATATATGTATATATATTCACATATATGTGTGTGTAAAATATATATATATATATACCTATGAATTGATAAATTGGTGTCTTTGTTTATGTGAATATTTTATTGAAATATAAGAATTGTGCAAAAGTTAGTTACAAAAGTATTCAACCAAATACTAACAATATATACAAATATGTTACAAAGCATTCAAATATCTTACAAACAAGTACAGGAATTAAAATATATCAAAGAACAATCTCTATGAGACAGAGATAAAAATATATATAGATAAATAAATGTATAAATAAATAAATACATCAATAAATTAACAAATGAATAAAACAAGAGACATTAGGAAATAGAGGCAACATAAATGTAGGTCTCAATAATATAGAATCAGAGATCAACTATCAGTTATATGTAAAATATATGTTAAAACAATATCTAAATAGTGTCATTTATTGAAAATCTGATGTAATGGAAATAATATCGGTAAAGGTTATGATAAAAATATAATGCAAGGTAATGATACACAACTTGAAATTGATGGAGTTGAATAATAAGTTAATGCAAATAGCAAATATATCTACAATACTTATACTACCATGATTTTATGTATGTGTAAAGATACACACACACACACACACACACACACACACACACACATACACACAAGCACACACACACACATATACATACAAATATATGTGTGTGTGTGTATGTATGTATACAAATATATATGTATATATATTTTATATATATATATATATATATATATATATATATATATATATACATATGATATATATGATATATACAGGTGTTTTATATGTATCCTTGTGTTGTGTGTATGCATGTATTCATATATGTATAGGTGTATGAATATAAATATACAATGTATATGGTACAAATAAATAATATATATATAAATACATTATATATATCTGCATATATATATATGTACATACATATATACATATACACATCCATCCATACATACACACATACATACATACATACATACATACATACATACATACATACATACATACATACATACATACATACGCTGTTGATGTTGAAATTCCAATAAGGGAGCTTTGGATCCAGGTAAGAAACCAACTTTTCTGTATTGGCAAGAAATCTTGAAATAAAACTGAAGAATGACACACATACTTACATATACAATTTAAGGTTGTGAGTGAATAAATTCAAGCTATACAGTGTAATATAAACATATATATATATATATATATATATATATAATATATATACATATATATATATATATACATACACATATATATGTATATATACATTTATACATATCTACACACACATATATATATATATATTTATACATACATATATATGTGTGTGTGTATATATATGTATATATTTACCAGATGCTTGTATGTGTGCACCCTTATATGCACACACAACATATGCACACATACAAAAATATAGACACATGCATAAAATAAAATGACTTGTCTGTGAGATAAATATACAAGTAGAAATATAGATAGCTAAATCTGAAACTAATTTCAGAAAAAGTTTGAGTTGACTTCATTAGAAGGTGACTGCAAAGTAATTACCATGTCTCTTTTTTTAAATTATTTTCAAGAATTTATTGATAACAATAACGAGCTTATTACATACAGTTCTCAACTTCAATAGGAAATTATAAAAGAGGGGATAGAAGGCAACAATTAGTCAAACAAAGAAAGTCAGCAATGATAGTCAAAAGAAAATGCACAGCAATGATAGCCAAAAGATAAAACACAAACAGATAGAAAATAAGAAGTAAAAGAGTCATAAAGAAGAAATGATGCATAAGCATATCAGGATATGTGTTTATATTTGTATATTAATTACTTTATTTATGTAGCAATTCAAGCTCTATATATATTCAGTGCAGGTCGTTTTATGAATGTCAGTGTTTATATAATTATATTCATATAAAAAAAATATAATACAAAAGAAAAAAACTAGATGTTAAAATTATGCATCTGTTGCACTTGGTAAATTCATCTCTGGATGATGATTTGCATCCATGAAACATACCCAAAACATTAGACACATACCTACATATTCGTGAGAAAAAGGCTGACAGTGTCTTTAAAGCTTCAGGTAGTTTATGACAAAAAATAAACTTCAAAGTCGCTAACAACCTTCTTGTAAAATGATAAGATATGATACTCTGCTAAAAGGTATTGAATTTATCTTTCAGTTAATGTTGAGTCTTTTTTTTATATAACTTATACATTTATATAACCAATATAAACACACACACACACACACACATAGTTAAAGAAATACAATTTAGCAATACATACATATATTATATATAATACACATGTTTATATTTATTGTAGCTAAATACTGTTGATCTTCTGAAATGTTAATAAACATACAAACATGCACAGACTCCGATATTATGTATCGTCAAAGAAGAAATAAAATATTAGTTAATCCACTTCATTATTTTGTTAATTAAATTGATCAAGCTATAGTCTCTCTCTCTCTCTCTCTCTCTCTCTCTCTCTCTATCTCTCTCTCTCTCTCTCTCTCTCTCTCTCACTTTTTCCATGTATATATATATATATATATATATATATATATAAATATATATACACACACACACACATACACACTCTTTCCATTTTGTCTTTACCTCATTCTTTTTCTTTATCTGTTAATGTTTTACATTAATATGTAAAGTCTATTCAGCTTTTTAAGTAACTTAATCAATAGTTTCTCCGCAGCTGAAAAGAAATTCCGCTGCATTAATAAAATATCAAATTTGCAAAAATTAGTTTTAATTAAGCTGACCAAAAGTTATTTCATTTCAAAAACATTGTTAAAATGATTATCAATTAAAGCTGTTGTTATTGTTGCTGTTATTATTATTATTATTATTATTATTATTATTATTATTATTATTATTATTATTATTATTATTATTATTATTATTATTATTATTATTATTATTATTATTATTATTATTATTATTATTTCATAAATGCAGCTGATTGGCAGAATCATTAGCACATTGAAAGACATGCCTTGCAATATTTGTACCAGCTTTCTGCATTCTGAGTTCAAATCCTACCAAGGCCAACTTTGGTTTTTGTGCTTTTGAGGTTGATAAAATAAAGTACCAATCAAATACTGAGGTCAATGTCATCAAATGTCACCCTCCCCTCAGAATTGCTGGCCTTGTGCCTAAATCTGAAACTATTAGAGTTGCAAGCTGGCAGAATTATTAGACCACAGGAAAAAATGCTTTGCAAGTATTTCTCCTGGCCCTTTACATTCTGAGTTCAAATACTGCCAAAGTCAGCTTTGCTGATCATGCATCTGGGATTAATGAAATACAGTACCAGTGAAGTATTAGGGTGATGTTATCACCTACCACCTGCCTCAAATTACTGGCCCTGTGACTAAATTAAAAATCATTATTGGTTTCAAAGTCTAGCACAAGGCTAGCAATTCTGGGGGAGGGGGGGCAAGTCGATTACATCAACCCCCAATACTCAGCTGGTACTTATTTTATTGAACCCACCACAAAAGGACAAAAGGTAAAGTCAACCTTGGCAGAAATGCTTAGTGGAATTTCATCCATCTTTCAGTCCTGACTTCAAATTCCGCTGAGATTGACTTCGTCTTTCATCCTTTCAAGGTCGATGAAATAAATATCAGTTGAGCCTGGAGTTTATAGAATTAATAAACCCTTTCCCAAAATGTCAGGCCTTGTGCCTATTGCAGAAAGGATCATCATCATCATCATCATCATCATCATCATTGTTATTATTATTATTATTATTATTATTATTTTTATTATTGTTATTGTCATTATTATTATTGGTAAGCTGGCAGAAACACTAGCACACTGGGCGAGATGCTTAACAGCATTTTGTTTGTCTTCACATTCTGAGTTTAAATTCCATCAAGGTTGACTTTGCCTTTCATCCTTTTGAGGGTGATAAAATAAGTACCAGTTGAACACTGGGTCAATATAATCAACTAACTCCCTCCCCCAAAACTGCTGGCCTTATGCCAAAATTCAAAACTATTATTATTATTATTATTATTATTATTATTATTATTATTACTAATAGGGCAGTGGATAACAAAATATGTAGAATATTTATAGTATTATTATTATTACTAATAGGGCAGTGGATAACAAAATATGTAGAATATTTATGGTATTTCTTCATGTTTTGAGTTCAAATGCTATTGATGTCAACTTTGCTATTCACATTTTTAGGGTTCATTAAATAAGGCCCAGTTATGTGCTGAGGCTTAATTAATTTGGCCTAAACCCCTTTCTCAAAGATTTTTCAGCTTTGCACTAATGTTAAAAGTCATTACTATTATCATAGATTACTATTAATATCATTGAACTGTATTACAGAATCATACAAAATGCTTTGTGTATTTCTGTTGACATTTTACATTCCAAGTTCCAACTCTTGACATTCTAAGTTCAAATTCTACCAAGGTTGACTTAGCCTTTTATCCTTTCAGGGTCAATAAACTAAAGTACCAGTTGAGCACTGGGGTTGATGTAATCGACTAACCCCTTCCTAAAGATTTCAAGTCTTGGATCTTAAATAGAAAGTATAATTATTATTATTATTATTATTATTATTATTATTATTATTATCATCATCAATAATAATAATAATAATAATAATAATAATAATAATAGTAATAATAATAATAATAATAATAGTAATGATAATGATAATAATTTGAAAAGAATAAGTTCCTGAAAAACTGAGTTAATTTTTGACTTGGTTATGATTCCCGGTTACAAACATTTTATTTCACCTATTTACATCGCTAATGTTCTAGAAAATTTATTTGCCTTCCTTTGTAATTCTGAGGTCATGTGTCCATTACTATAATCATTATTACTATCATTATTATTTTTAATTTTTATTTTGAGTGCAATAGCTAATTGGAGGAGGATTATCAGACCTCCAACTAGTGGGCCATAAGATCATTTCCTGCTGCAAGCATTGTGTTGTCTCTGGACACCTCTGCTTGCTTAATGCTTTAAAATCTAAAGTAGAAAACTTGAACATTTAAGAGTTTTCTGTTTTTTCCCCCCTTTCATTCTTTTATTTTTAAGTGTGAGAGGATATTCCAATGTCCAAAATCAATAATTATGAAATATTTTCGCAATCAATAGTAATTGATCGGTTTAATTATGACTGTTCTTGGATTTTTATTTGTATTTTAATCTTTTTATCTTAATTTAAAAGAAAATATATAAAACTGGCATTATAAGAGTTTTGTTTCATAACTACAAGTTCTATGATATATATATATATATATATATATATATATATATATATATATATATATATATATATATATATATATATATATATATATACATATATATATATATACATGTATGTATGTATGAAAGTATACTGATTTATGCATGTTATATATATATATATGTATGTATATGTATATATATATGTATGTATATATCTATATCTATATATATGTATATATATATATATATATACATATATATATAATGTATATATATATTTATACATAGATATGTACACATATATAAACATATACACATATATATATATACATATATGCTTATATATATATAAATATATACATAATATATATTTATACATATATATGCATACATATGTACATATATACACATATATGCTGATATATATATATATATGTGTGTATATATATATATATATATATATATATATATATATATACATATATGTTATATATATATATATTAAATATATACGCCCAGCATGGGCACAGTCTAATGACTGAAAACAGTAAAAAAAAAATGGATATAATTGTATGTATATTTATTTAGCATTGATTAAGATTCCATTTGAAGAAGAACATTTTGCTTTTGTTTTTTGATTTCAAAATAAAATCTTCTACTGAATTGCACTACATATCTCTATATCCACATATAAACAACATATCTATATATCGAATTACATATATTTCTTTATATTTTATTGATTTATTTATTCTGAAGACACTGTAGTGTATTAATCAATATTGTTGTTTGTTTTTCTAATTTTGTTTATTTGGTTTTTTTCCGTTTTATTTTTTTCATCACTGATTTTAAAATAAAATAAAATGAATATATCTACAACTGCTTGCAAGTGTTACATAACAGCTGGTCACCCAGATTAATCTGAATTTATTGGTTAAAAACAAAAAACAGAAAATAATAATAAAAAAAACAAAGTAAGAAAAAACAACCCCCTTCAAGACTCTTAACGATTAAACTTGCTTTCTAGAAGCTTCTTACAAAATTTTATCAACTTGCTACAATTGGATGAAAATTTTGACATCGAATGAGTGCTTACTTTGTCTTATCTTTTTTGTTTCCTTGGATGCATTAAAGTGAATGATTTTCTTCTGTTATGTTGTAACTGCCTTATATATTATCAAACACTAAAACTACAGATAGTGAGCCTAACCCTTCAAAATCAATAAGTTTCTTAAGAAATTTCACAAATTCTTGCTTCCTTTATTTCTTTCCTATTTTTCAGGTGAGTGTAGGCACAATGGCCCAGTGGTTAGGGCAGTGGACTCGCGGTCATAGGATCGCGGTTTCAATTCCCAGACCAGGCGTTGTGAGTGTTTATTGAGCAAAAACACCTAAAGTTCCACGAGGCTCCAGCAGGGGATGGTGGTGAACCCTGCTGTACTCTTCCACCACAACTTTCTCTCACTCTTACTTCCTGTTTCTGTTGTGCCTGTAATTCAAAGGGTCAGCCTTGTCACACTGTGTCACGCTGAATATCCCCGAGAACTACATTAAGGGTACATGTGTCTGTGGAGTGCTCAGCCACTTGCACGTTAATTTCACAAGCAAGCTGTTCTCTTGATCGGATCAGCTGGAACCCTCGACGTCGTAAGCGACGGAGTGCCAACAACAACAACATTTTTCAGGTGATTAAACCATAAATCTAAAACAAAAAGAGATACTTTGAACCTGATAAGTTAAAACTCACACACAAATGCATGCACATATATGCCTGTTGAAGCAGTAATGCATACCCACACTTTTCCACGTTACCAGAAAATCAATGGCATGTCACCTTTGGAGAATCCTTGATATTTGAGATTATAGGAAGCAATTGTTTTACCGTCCCGGGAACCTGGAAATGGAGATAATTGCAATAAAGCAAGATTCTACATTATATGGTATTTAATATACCCTCTGTGTGTGTGTGTGTGTGTGTGTGTGTGTGTGTGTGTGTGTGTGTGTGTGTGTGTGTGTGTAAAACAAGGCATTAATAATGGTCATGCATATTTCTTTATTGTAGTAAATTTGATCTACAGTTGTTTCTAGTAGTCATTAGAGATTTGTTAACGATAGGTTTACTCAACTGGCCCATTGATTGGTAGAGAAAAATTGAATGACCTAGAGAATTAATACTTTCACCAGAATCATTTCCAGGTATAACCAAGCAGAACACTGAAAGAATGGTACAAGTATGGGGAGGAGAGCAAAGAGAGGCAATAAATATATGCATAAAGTATTTTGCCCAGATGGATAATCCCTCACTAATAACTCTGTTTTATATATATATATATATATATATATATATATAAAGGTCACCCTAAAAGGCCACACCTTTAAATTTAACAACAAATTATACGCCCAGGACGAGGGGGCAGCCATCGGGGTTAGTATCGCCGGTGATGTGGCCAATCTTTTCATGGTATGGTGGGACAGAAGGCTTAAGGAACGCCTGACACAGAACTCCATACTCGTGAATGTGTACTCTCGATATGTCGATGATATCAACTTAGTGGTAAAGACACCCCCACAAGAGAGTACCCCTGAAATAGAAATAGAAACTAAGACTATGGAGAGCATCCAGCAAATAGCTAACTCCATCCACCAGAGTATTAGAGTTACGATAGACTACCCTACTAAACACCCTAACCATAGATTACCTGTATTAGATACTGAACTCTGGCTAGAAACTAAGAACAATAAAACCAGAATCCTCCATTCACACTATACAAAACCTATGGCCTCCAAGTACCTGACCCACCGGAACTCGGCTATTGCGGACAATGCCAAATTCAACATATTGATGGCAGACCTCGTCAGAGTAATGCGAAATGTCTCCTGCATGTGCGACCCTACAGAATTAAAGAGACATATACAACATTTCGTCCACCGCATGCAGTTCTCGGGTTACAGCCATAAAGAAAGGATCAGGGTTTACAAAGGAGCTATGAAGAAGTTTGAAACAATCAAACGCAACGATAGGAATGGGATTTGCCCACTCTATAGGAGCAAATCATGGAACACCATAGAAAGAACTAAGAAGAAAATAGGGAAGGCAAGCTCATGGTACAATAGCCACAAGTACCAAAGCGTCATGTTCGTCGACACCACCCCTAGAGGCGAACTGGCGTACCGCTTTAGAAGGGCCCTAGACAAACTTAAGCTAAGAATTAAGGTTGTTGAAAGGCCAGGCAACCCTATCAAATCCCTTATCAGTAGAACATACCCTTTCAGTAGAACCCCCTGCACTGATAGGAACTGTATCGTATGTAGATTTAGCCCACAAACGAACTGCAAAACCAGAAATGTGGTCTATAGTATAAGATGTACAGAGGGACGATGCAGAAATAAGACAACGACATATGTAGGCGAAACAGCAAGGAGTATAGGGGAGCGGGCAAACGAACATTGGAGGGAACTTAAGGAAGGGAAGAACTCATCAGTTCTGTACCAGCACGCTGAGCAAGAACATAGAGGCTCAATCAACAACATAGAAATTAAAATCTTATCTACACATAGCAGTGATGCAGCACTTAGACAAATTACTGAAGCTACACACATAATAGAAGGGAAACCTAGCCTGAATAGGAAACTAGAATGGAACACTAACATACGCCACTAACAAACCACAGCGTGTGACAACATGTTACCCATAAACCAATAATAGGAACAAAGTATAATACAATACATAGATAAACAAATGGAATTAAATACTACATACGTTAACAAAATTTAATTAAACACATTAAAAAAAAAAAAAAAAAACACACACACACACACACACACACACACACACATGAACATATAAATAAATAAAAACTAATACAAATGAACACGTATTAACAGAGAATATAGGTGATACAGACACTCCCCATACACACATGCACTTACAAAAGACACAGACACATTGAAGGACACGCATGCGTAGACACATACAATAGGAATACAAAATACAAAATGGCTGATAGTTAGCAAGGTGAGACACACATAAGAAAGAAGGAAACAAAGGACCACTGATGAGGTCACAGAAGTGTGACGAAAGAACTCTGGCCGAAATAAGATTAAGATTAAGATTAATGTAATATAAAGCTGAAAAAAAAAAATTAACACCAAATATACAGTGCGTGTGTTTTTATTGGCTAAACTGGCAATATGACCATCCCCAAGTACAACAACATATATATATATATATATATATATATATATATATATATATATATATATATGTAGTTTTAGGGAAAAGAACCAAGGTTCATGAACTCATCAGTGAAAATCCACTGTCACATATAGAAAAATTAAGGATTAAAAGCACAATAAATAAGTATAATATAATACAAAGTAAATATCATAAGATAAAGATAATATATAAAGATAAAACTATATAATATATAATATATAATATATAAAGATAAAACTATATATTTATATATATTTTATATGGTGAAACTTAATTTAATTTTAATTTTTAATAAATTGATTTTAATTGAGTTTTTACCTGTAATTTTGGATTTTATCCCTAATATTATTATTATTATTATCTATATATATAAAAATGAGAATGTGTGTCTGTCTGTCTGTCTGTCTGTCTGTGTGAATCCCTAAAACTCGAGAACTACGCAACCAATTTCATTCAAATTTTACACATGCCTTACTTAGGGTTCCAGTTGTGTTTTAGTCAAAAACAATTATTAACTTCTTGCAGAGTTCGAGCACACGGCAACATAATATCTCCTCCACTATTTAAGTATTACGTGTCAAAAGTGAAACAAAAACACTCATGTCAAATACTTTCACTTTAAAAATGAAACTATTCCACTAACTGAAACAATCACATTTCGATACTGTAGTGACAGATACGTTCACAGAGAGAGAAAGAGAGAGACAGAAAGAGAGAGAGAGAGAGAGATGTATATGTATACATATACATCTATATGTACACCATTTCGATACTGTAATGACAGATACTTTCAGAGAGAGAGAGAGAGAAAGAGAGAAAGAGAGAGAGAAAGAGAGAGAGAGAAAGAGAGAGAGAGAAAGAGAGAGAGAGAAAGAGAGAGAGAGAGAGAGATGTATATGTATACATATAGATGTACACGTATATGTATATATATATATATATAGATCTATACATACATGTATATGTATACATATGTGTAGATGTATATGTATACATATGTGTAGATGTATATATATATAGAGAGAGATGTACATGTAATATGTACACATATATACATGCATACAGATATCTATACATATATACACCCATCACACACACATACACATGCACACAAACACACACATTAGTCATTTGTTTTCTTATCCAAAACTACGTCAAAAGTACTGAATGGATCTTTATGAAATTTGGAAATTATATTCTTTGCATAACGGCCATAACTCCCATGAAAATTCATATATTTTTGATGTTGATGAAATTTTAACCCGAACATAACAGATGAGCATTATTTAGAAAATGATGTCACACGTTATCGAGGCTACCATTCTTTCTGGATGTGCAAAAGGGGATGACGTCTTTATTCCAAGAATTCCTCTTACTCCATCAGGAGTAGACATTCCTTTTACATTCAGAAGACTACAATTCCCCCTTCGTGTGACTTTTGCCATGTCCATAAACAAATATCAGGGTCAAACACTGTCTGTAGCTGGTCTTCTCTTGGAAGAGCCCTGCTTCTCACATGGACAACTGTATGTTGGCTGCTCAAGAGTGGGCAGCAACAAAAAACCTATTTGTATATGCTCCACAAGGGAAAACAAGGAACATAGTTTACAATGAGGTGTTATAATCACAACAGCAAGAAAGTATGTACATGATCACCTTCTTTTACGAAACTTCATTGACTTTCATATATTTATATTGATATACATATATATACGTGTGTTTGGGTGCTTGTGTGTATATACATCTCTCTATATAAAGATGATGCGTAGTCTAGACGGCGTTTGTAGATTTCATTATTCTCTTTAACCCGGGCAACGCCGGGTATTTCTGCTAGTATATATATATATATATATATATATATATACTATCAATATGCTGTAGTTAAGATTAAGAGTGAAACATCACTTATATAATGAGAAAGTGAGTTGCATTACCTGAAGAGAGGCATCTGTACTGTGGGGTGCACTGTAATTCATTGTATAGTTTCTTACCCACGAGGGAACAGTGCAGGATGTATCAAAATGATTGTTGTGACAAATAGTTTCCAGTATACTCTATCTTCCATATCCATTGTTTCTACTATATTCAACATGCACTGAGGAATTCCTAACCTAGAACCAGCGATGACTGTGCAGTTACCATGAATTACATCATGTAGCCATAGGCACACATACACACACACACACATACACACATACATACACATGCACATACATACATATTAAGTTATATACAAAAAGAAACAAAAGTCCGAAGAATATTCACAGTTAATATAATTAGGTTCATGATGAAAGAAGGAAATAAGTTATGGAGTAAAAGTATAACATATAGGACAGAGTTCTTCACTGGATACTAGGGGAAAGTCCAGAAAGAGAAAAGAGAGGAAGAGAGTTAAAATAAAAAGGAGCCAGGAAAACACACATGCTTATCTATATCTAAATTTATCTAATTATCAATCTCTTTTCTCTCTTTCTCTCTCTCTCTCTCTCTATATATATATATATATATAGATAGATATATAGATAGATAGATAGATAGATAGATAGATAGATAGATAGATAGATAGATAGATAGATAAATACACTGGATCTTTCTTCTTTGTGTGTTTCAAAACGCCCTCCATTCTGAGGAGAGGTTACAGGCTACTGGTAATTAGAGTCTGATGAGATGTGTGTAAAGTTAAGTGCTCTTGGACACAAAACCCTGGGTAACCCTATGAAATGGTCATAAATAGCATTCTCTGAATATATATATATATATATATATATATATATATATATATATATATATATATATATATATATATATGCATGTAATATATGTATATATGTATGTGTGTGTGTTTGTGTATCTGTGTTTGTACCCACACTATCACTTGACAACCAATGTTGGTGTGTTTACGTCCCTGTAACCTAGCGGTTCAGCAAAAGAGACCGATAGAATAAGTACTAGGGCACTAGGGCTTACAAAGAATAAGTCCTGGGGTAGATTTGCTCGACTAAAGGCAGTGCTCCAGCATGGCCACAGTCAAATAACTGACACAAATAAAAGAATAAAAGAAAAGAATATATATATATATATATATATATATATATAATTGTCTTGATTAGAAATTCTCTCACAATATAGAGCTTTGGACTTAAAAGTGCTCAAGAGTAACTTGAGACAAAAGATATAAATATGTAATGTGAAGAAAGAAAAGACCTAGTAGTTCAATCTGCAAACATGACTCCAAATAGAGATGGATTTAAAGGACAATCGTACATGCTAGATTAAAAATATGTAAATTCACACACATTTTTTTTAAAAATCTCTAAGTAAATAAATATATTAATAAATATCTGTGTAAAGTAATAGATTTTAAAGAATCTCCAGATGCAGACATGAAAACGTTAAAACATGCATGTATAGGTAGAAATATTGGAGAAAGTCTGAAGTGGTGATGGAAATGAACTAAAAGATACAATGAACAGCGAGGTTATTCATCATTGTCAACATGGAAAACCCATTACCCTGAAGAAAGAGGAATTGCAGAATAATGGGTATTATATCATTTTATTTTTTCCCTGCAATGAACCCCCAGAAACGGCCGTTGGTACCCTACTTTAACTAATTTTAACTATTCTGAATTTTAACCTCACTCCTCATTGTATCTTTTAGTTCGTTTCCATCACCACTTCAGACTTTCTCCAATATTTTTACCTATACATGCATGTTTTAACGTTTTTATGTCTGCATCTGGAGATTTTTTTAAAACTATTATTTTACACATATATATTTTTAATATATTTATTTACTTAGAGATTTTTTTTAAATGCTTGTGTATTTATATATTTTTAATCTATCATGTACGATCGTCCTTTAAATCCATCTCTAATTGGAGTCATATTTGTGGATTGAATTACCAGGTCTTTTGTTTCTTCACATTACATATATATATATATATATATATATATATATATATATATATATATATATATATATATACACACAAATAATAAATGAGTATATGCATATATACGTACATGTATGTACATACCTACATCTACGTGTATATATAGATGCATATCTGGGTACAGGACGTTGCAACAAAACGTGGACAAAATGATAAACAGAGTACAGAAAACACACAGGCCACATAGAGAACATTTCCTTCATCAGCTGCCACCACTCTAAAACTAAGCATTTCGAAGAGTTAAGGCAGGACACATCGTTAGAATGGCTCTTCCCATGGACCACAAATTAAGTTTGTACCATGGAGGAAATGATATGTAATTGTAAGATCCAAGGATCTAAAAGTAGGAAATTTGAGCAGTCCCTGGTTGGTATAGAAAACAACTTTCAGGATCAATAAGAGTTTATTGATGTAGAAGGTTGTAGGTTTTTCCCATATCGAAGTTCAATAAGCTGAAAAAAGTTTTTTTTATAGTTCATGGTTAGCAACTAGGGTTGCTATGAATGTGAATATAAATCCAAATTGAGTGACTGGAGAAGGTAAAATCCAGGCCAGCAATTGTTCAATCTGAAATATTCTGACAGACACCTTGCCAAAATATCTAGTGAGGATATCAACTGGAAACCATTGGTTCCAGCCTTTTTACTTAGACTTATTCTCTACCTTTCTGGCATATGCATGTATGTATGTATGTATGTATGTATATATGTATGTATATATGTATGTATGTATGTATGTATAAATGCATGTATGTATAAATGTATGTATGTATAAATGTATGTATGTATGTATGTATGTAATAGTTTTATATTTGGGCATACACCTTGCAGTATGCTGTTTAAAGCCTATTCGCAGTATTCAGCTACCTGATGTCAACAGCAGTATGGAGATATTTGCTACTGGATTTACTTAAGAAATTCTTTCATACCCCTTAGAGTTTATAAAAATATGAGAGAAAGAAATGATATTCACAAGACTCATTATTATTCACTACTATTTTTTATTATTTACCAGTGCATGATGGGTTGAAATGATTGTAGTGAATAGTAAAGAGTCTCATGAACTCTATTTTCTTTCTGTGTCTCATATTTACGTGTGTGTGTGTATGTATGTATGTATGTATGTATGTATATATGTATGTATGTATGCATGCAATTATGTATTTTATGTATTTATACATTGTATTCTCTTCGATTTTTAAGTATTTGAAAAGCTAGTCTCTAACCAGAATACAATGTTCCACAACTGAAATGTAAATAACCAAGACAATGTCACATTTTGAATTTGAAGAGAAAAATGTTTTGCATATTCTAACTGTTCCACTTACAGATTGTATTAGTAATGTGTGTCAGCTGGTTGATTTCTTTTTCTGAAAATTCTTTTTGTTTTTCCATGTGTATGAACACATGAAGAGAGAAAGAAAGAGGGCGAGAGACAGACAGACAGACAGACAGACAGACAGACAGACAGACAGACAGACAGACAGACAGACAGATCGGATAATGAATAGGTGTTAAAGATGAAGATTATACTAAATTTCATGTGACTGCTGGCAACTGAATGAAGAAGCCATTGGTAATTACAAAAAAAATCAAAGCTCTAATCTTTTGTAATTGTTCTGTTCATTAACATATAATAAGAGACCAACTATGCGCACGCACACACCACACAAACACACATACTTGTTCAGTCTGGAGTCGATGATAAGACACTGGCCAATATCCACAGTGACAGTATTCATGTCATCAGAGGTTATTCTAAGCAGACAAATATGAATATCATTATTAAAGTTTGTGACAAAGGAACAAAAGATAATGAGACCTCATATTGAAGACTTAACGTTATGTATCTGGCTTCTCATTTGTCTAGAAGTTGTATACACACACACGCATGTGTGTATGCACACGCATGTGTGTATGCACACACATGCACATACACACACACACACACACACTCTCTCTCTCTCACTCTCTCTCTCTCACTCTCTCTCTCTCTCACTCTGTCTTTCTCTTCCACCCCTCTTTCTCTCATATATTCTCACATTGTCAAATTGAATCAATATTTCATGTTACCATTAACCACTTCCTGTACTTGAGAAGGATGACATGCAAAGATGTCCCGGGGAGGGTTTGAATTTAGAAATGTAAGACACTTTTAATAATAGAGAACAGTGTTTAATTAGTTTTGATAAATTACCTGATGATAGTAATAATAATAATGATAATAATAATAATAATAATAATAATAATAATAATAATAATAATAATAATAATAATAATAATAATAATACAAGTTACCCAGAAGTAACAGGGTAAGAGAAATGATACAGGTAGAACTGTGCTATAAGACCTCCACCATAGCAATGAACAGGTACTTATCTAGTAGAGAGGATTGGATGCTGCAGCTTGTGTGCAAGCATGAAAAGCAGCAAAAAAGTCACATTCTATTGTCAATGAAGCTTGAGAATTCACAAGGGAATCTGAAACCACTGCCATCAAACAAGCAAAACAGATCGAGCAGGCTACAAAAAAGGATGGGCAGAACCAAGCCGAGGAGCGATAGAGCCAGAAGCCCCTGCATAGACAGTATATTTTTTGAAGTTGAAATGCTGATGTAGACCAAGCAACAACCCATCAGTGGCTGAGAAGCTTAGGACTAAAAGCAGAGAGTGAATGTTTCAAATTGGCAGCACAAGATTAAACCTTGCTTACTAGAAACTACCAGGCTAACATTCTTCAAAATGGTTCTGACCCTAAATGCAGATTCTGCAACACATTTGATGAAACAATAGACCATCACATTTCAGGATGACCCATGCTGATACCAAATGAGTACAAGAATTGCCACGATAGGGTAGGACAGTATTTACATGGAAAATATGTAAACACTACAAAATTGGTACTCCTGCTTACTGGTATGAACATCATCCTGTACCAGTTGTTGAAGGTAAAAATGTCACTATCCTCTGGGATTTTCCAATCAATACTGACAGCAAGATCCAGGCTAATTGACCAGACATAATTATTAAAGACAGGGAAGAAAATACTTGTAGACTAATACATGTAAGTGTTCCCACTGATAAAAATATATCTGTAAAGGAATTTGACAAATCAAGAAAAAAGAAAAGAACCTGGAAATTGAAATACAAAAGATATGGCATCTTAAAGTGAGAACTGTTCTTGTTATTGTAGGTGTCCTAGGTATAATAAAAAAAGGGATGTCAGAAACATCTAGATAACATCCCAGAAGAACCATGTTTCAGAGAAATTCAAAAGATTGTGCTGACAAGTACTGCCCACACCCTTAGAAAAACCCTATCAATTTAAATGTCTGTGCTGTATTACATGAAAATATTTTGCTACTGCCCCTGCCACTTCGCCTCCTAAAGCTTTCAGTCATACTATAACATCTCTTATCCTTCACTCACTCTCGGACACTGGGTGTGTCTCGGCAAGTGATTGTAACAAACATGCAGATTAAAAGTAAATAATATTAATAATAATAATAATAATAATAATAATAATAATAATAAAAACAGAAACAATTCCTATCATAATAGGTGCCTTAGGTATAATAAAAAAATATTCAGACAAATACATAACAAAAACACCAGGACTTACAAATATATATAACATAAAGAAAATTGCACTACTGGGCACTGCACACATCCTACGCAAAACACTTTCAATACAGTAACCATAAGAGTATCATAGCAAACCACAGCACATACCCAAGGCACACAGAGTTGCGCTCGGTAGTGAAGTGAAAGCACGTTATAAAAATAAAACTACTGAACAATAATAATAATAATAATCAACTGGCAGATGAACGAAATGAAGAAGCTAGACTCCAAGACCAGAAAACTACTAACCATGGCTCGAATAAACCACCAAAAAGCGAACTTGAACAGGATTTATTTACCAAGAAGCATGGGAGGAAGAGGATTAACTCAATTAGAATTATCTTACAAAATCACCACTGTAGGATTAAATACATATCTTGAGCTGTCAAAAGATCCTCTAATGAAGCTTGTGCACCAGCATGATGAAGTAAAGAAGCTATACTCAGTATACAAAGAATCTGTACGGTTTAAGAAACAACTGATGACAGAGGAACCTAGGATGAAGGCGAGTGAGAAAGTAACCCAGTTTGCTAAAAGAGTTAAGGAAGAGATGAAAAAACAAGCCCAGAAGAAGAGCAAAGAAGAATGGCTAGAAAAACCGATGCATGGCTGATACCATGTAGAGTGAACAAACCAAACATAGAAAAACAAGACACTCATATATGGATGAAGAGCTCAGGACTGAAGGTTGAAACCAAAGATTTTATCATAGCAGCACAAGATCAAAGCTTGGCAACCAAAGCTTACCACAACAAAATAATGAACGATGGCACTGACCCAAAATGCAGTTTGTGTCATGAGCAGGATGAAACAGTGGACCACATCTTAACTGGATGCACAGCACTTGCAAGAACCGAATATATTCATAGACACAATAGAGTAGCGCAATATATCCATTGGAAGATATGTAAACACTACCAGCTTCCAACTTCAGAAAGCTGGTACCAGCATAAACCTGAAACTGTAACCAGAAAAGATGGTGTAACAGTTCTCTGGGACATGCCAATCAACACTGATAAAGAAATCAAGGCAAACAGGCTGGACATAATCATCAAAGATGGGAAGAATAAGAAATACTTAATGATAGATATGACAGTACCATCAGAGAGAAATGTGTCCATTAAAGAAGTTGAGAAGTACAAAGACCTAGAAATAGAAGTGACCAAGATGTGGGGAACGAAAAGCAGCACAGTACTAGTGGTGATTGGGGCATTAGGGTTAATTAAAAAGGGCCTTGATAAGCAGCTCAGCAAACTCCTTTGCAGTGTTTATGTGGAAGAACTTCAGAAAATAGTGTTGCTAGGTTCCGCACACATTTTACACCGTGTACTCTCCATGAGATGAGAACCTGCTGTGACCCTAGGGTCAAGGGATGACCTCGGTTCAGTAGAAGACAACAGACCATATTTTATTTTAAAAAGAATAATGATGATGATGATGATGACGATGATGATAATAATAATAATAATAATAATAATAATAAGGAACCTTAAGCTTGTGATGATGATGATGATGATGATGATGATGATGATGATGATGATGATGATGATGATGATGATAATAATGATAATAATAATAATAATAATAATAATAATAATAATAATAATAATAATAATAATAAGGAACCTTAAGCTTGTAAATTGGACAAAATCTGAATTAGCAAATCAAGACAGAAGAGCTAGGAAGAAATTCAATATGAATGGTGGACTTCATTCAAGAACAGTAATAGCAAGATTGCATTTACCTAGAAAGGAAAGTGGTAGAGGTTTAATATCAGTGGAAGACTGTGTAGAGTTAGCTTCAGTAGATATAGCCTCTTATGTAGGTAATAGTGAGAAAATTTTATTAAGAGCTGCTACAGTAACAGTAGAAGATGAAAAAAAAAACAAATGGAGTTAAAAACCAGAAAAAAGAAGCAAGATTATCCAACTGGAAAGAGAAGGTTTTGCACGGTAGATTTCCAAAGATAGTTGCAGGAAATAGTAATAGTAAGACATGGCGGTGATTGCAAAAAGGAAGACTGAAAAGGGAGTCAGAAAGTTTGTTAGTAGCAGCACAAGATCAAGCATTGAGAACTAACTGCATAAAAGCCAAAGTAGACAATAATCAGGTAGATTCTCAATTTAGGTTATGTAAATCAAATGTGGAAAGTGTTACTCATATAGTTAGTGAATGTAGCATGCTGCCACAGAAAGAATACAAGGAAAAACATGATAACCCAGGGAGAATAATCCACTGGTAATTATGTAGAAAGCTAGGATTTGACCATGCTGACAAGTGCTAGTGAGATTTTAATATTCAGACTAACAAAGTAATAGAAGCTTGAAGGCCTGATTTTGTAGTAGCAGACAAAGAGAATAGAAAATGCCAGGAAACTGACTTTACAGTTCCAAATGATGCAAGAGTCAATATAAGAGGTATAGAGAAAATATCAAAGTACCAGGACCTAGCCATTGAGTTACAGAGGCTATGGAAAGTGCAGGTAAAATATATCTCTGTAGTTATAGGTGCATTGGAAACTATCCCCAACAATTTGAACAGCTGGATATAGGAAATAGGTATAAAACCTGGTTTGGTACAGCTCCAGAAAACAGTATTACAAGGGACAGCTAGGACACTTAGAAAGGTACTTGAAATCTAAGGCTACTTGTAGCTTGATGTTAGGAATTTTTTCAATAATAATAATAATAATAATAATAATAATAATAATAATAATAATAATAATAATAATAATAATAATAATAATAAATGCAGTGGCTCTCATAGCTTCTGAACTTAACTAATTGGAAGTGTTATCATGTACATTGTTTATTGTTTTGTCTTGGTGTAGAAGATGAGCTACAGCAAATATTCTGCTCAATACCACAGATTTGCTTGTCACTTGTTTGACCTTAACCAGTTGAGCATGTCCCTTAGTGGCTGATGATATGTGCATCTCTGATCATGAGCAGAAATAGTGGGGGAGCATCATAGCCATGTGTTGAGAGGAATTCTTTGGAGTTTGGATAATTCATCTTTGGAAACATGGATGTTTCGTTCAACATACTTAAACAACCTTTATTCGGGGATCTTTTGAGCGGAATGGGCTACTCAACCTGAATAAAATTTTAACTAGGCCCCCACCTGCAACGTCATGCACTGTTTATCTTGATATGAGATCGCCATGTTGCACACATATGGTTGTGATGTATGTGCCTAGTGTACCCTTATCAGACGGATAGTCATGATGGGTATACAAAGTATATTTTACCCCAGTGTCACTTTGATGGCATGCACTGCTCTCTCACTTAATAATGATGATGATGATGATGATGATGATGATGATGATGATGAGGATAACAAAGACCGAATGTGAAAAAAAGGGCCTCGTTCCAACAGTGGAGATATTCAGAAAGGATATTGGAATGGAATTTGGGACTAAAAAGTGTGGTATACTTATGATACAAAGAAGCAAAGTAGTGTCATCTGAGGGTGTAGAGCTACCCAACAGTAAGAAAATCAAGGATATTGAGACTAATGGATATAAATATCTGGGCCTTTTAGAATACGACAGAATCAAGGAAAGTGAAATGAAGGAAAGCTTTAGATGAGAATATCTCAGAAGAACCAAGTTAATTATGGGAAGTAGACACAATGGAAAAAAAACAAAATCAGAGAAATGAGCACATGGGCTGTTTCCTTAATGCAATACACCACAGGTGTTGTTAGTTAGACAAAGAACAAGCTTGAGGAAATGGACAGGAAAACTAGAAAAGTGATGACAATTAACAAGGAACTACACCCCAAAAGCAATATTGACAGACTGCATGTGCCTAGAAATAGGGGTAGAAGATGTCTCATAGGATGCAAGATCTATGTTGTCAATGAGAAGAACAGTCTGGGATGGTACATCAAACAGCAGAGTGAATCCTTGCTTGCCACTGTTAGAATTAACAATACAATACCTACTGAAAATGTGATGCACCCACAAACATTTAAGAAACGATGAAGAAAGAGTAAACAACTGGAAAATGAAACCACTGAATGGGCAATACCTCAGAGAAATCGCAGGAAAAGGCATGATCAATACTTGGTGATGGCCAAGAAAAAGTGATCTGAAAGGATGCACTGAGGCATTGATATACAGCATGCAGGAACAAGCTCTGAGAACCAATTACACCAAGTTTCAAATAGATAAGATAGCAAATCACCCCTTTGTAGGATGTGTGGCAGCAGAAATTAAACAATATCACATATTGTGAGTGTAGCAAGCTGATCCAAAAGCACTATAAAAGGAGGCATGATAATGTAGCTAAGTTTGTCCACTATGTGAAAAGTACAGCCTGAACAGAGCATGGAAATGGTACGGACATGAACCAGAAGGAATCACTGAGAACAAGGAACATAAGATACTGTGAGATTTTACAATCCAATGTGACTCCCTAATCAAGGCTTGGAGACCAGATATTGTTATGGTAGATAAAGGAAAAAAGGAAACCATGATCATAGATATTGCAATACTTGGAGATGCACACATAAGTGACAAAGAACTAAAAGAAATTGAAAAGTACAGACCACTAAAAGATGAAATTGCAAGAATGTGAACTATGAGGAGAGTGTCTGTCGTTCCAGGAGTTGTGGGGGCACTCAGAGCACTGACAACCAAGTTTGAGAAATATTTCAAAGAAATCAGAATTGACATGAGAGCAGAGCAAGCTCCCAAAACTGCTCTGCTGTGGATAGCTAGGATTTTGAGATTGGTACTTGGATGTTGAAATGTCTCCCACGATAATTAACAACCAAGTATCAAAGCTTATAATGTGCCGAAAGAGACCCTGTGAGACCTCTGACAGCAGGCTGCTGTCCACTCTCACAGAATCTACCAGAATAAACAAGACAGAACATTCTGAGAAGTAAAACAATAATAATGATAATAATAATAATGGTTTCAAACTTTGGCACAAGGCCAGCAATTTGGGGGGGGAGGGGATAAGTCAATTACATCAACCCTAATGTTCAGCTGGTTCTTATTTTATTGACCCTGAATTGACAAAAGGCAAAATCGACTGGAATTTGAACTGAAAAACCTGAAAACGTTACAAGCAGATGAAATGCCACTAAGCATTTTGCCCAGCATGCTAACAATTCTGTCAGCTCACCAATCATAATAATAATAATACAAATGATCCAGAAAAAACGTCAGTCAAATATACAGCAGTAGTATATATGTACATATGTATGTATGTATGTATGTATGTATGTATGTTTAGGTATGTATGCATCTATGTATATTTATTTGCACATACCCATACATACATCTTCATTTTCATTATGCCATGACAAATGACAAATGACAAATGTCAATAACAGATATACAATATAAACCTGGATTTCTAAAGATTTCGACGAAATGCAAAACAAAGGGAAGAATAAATGAAACATCCCAAGGACTTATAAAACCTCACCAGTAACCAACTTTTCAACAGCTTTAGTGGAACAGTGTCAGTGACTAGATAGCAGAGGTGTGAGACAAAATGTTAATATCGCAAAAAAAAATAGTAGGAATCTGATATAAGTTTCCATGTGTTCTTAAATACCCTAATAAGCACTTTTTCCAATGTAACTAATTCACTTTCAATGCGCGCGTACACACACACACACACACACACACACACACATGTGGTGCTCGAATGGTGCTTTTTACGTGCCTGTCAGGTGGCACTGGCATCGACCACAATGGTTCAACAGGTCTTCACAAACATGGCACATTGCTTGACGATTGAAGGGTGCTTTTAACTGAGGCAGTTATGCAACACTGGCATCAGCCACAGCTATGATCTCACTTGGCTTGCCGGATTTTCTCAAGCACAGCATATCTCCAAAGGTCTTAATCACTTGTCATTGCCTCTGTGAGGCCCAACATATACCACCTCATCCCATGTCTTACTGGGTCTACCCCTTCCATAGGTTCCCTCCACTGTTAGGGTGTGACACTTCTTCATACAGCTGTCCTCATCCATACGCAACACACGGCCATACCAGCACAGTCATCTCTCTTGCACACCACATCTGATGCTTCTTATGTCCAACTTTTCTCTCAAGGCACTTACACTCTGTTGTATATGCACACTGACATTACACATCCAGCAGAGCATATTAGCTTCATTTCTTCCAAGCTTACACATATCCTCAGCAGTTACAGCACATATTTCACTGCTGTATAACATGGCTGCTCATATGCAGGCATCATACTGTCTACCTTTCACTCTGAGTGAGAGGCCCTTTGTTACCAGCAGAGGCAGGAACTCTCTGAACTTTGCCTGGACTATTCTTATTCTAGCAGCTACATTCTCAGAGCATCCACCTCTGTTACTGACTTGGTCACCTAACTAACAGAAACTATCAACTTCTGGCATGTGATGGAATCTGTTTTCTGTACATCATTGGTGTTTATTGCACCTGTGCAGTTGCCACACATGAAAACTATCTTCCCAGTTAACCTTCCGTTGATATAGCTGCACTGCTTATGTGTCCATAGCTTACACACCGATATATATATTTATATATATATATATATATATATATATATATATATATATATATACATACACACATATATATATATACATAGAGTACTGCATGCATAACAGTCATACAGTTAACTCAGCGTGTTGGGAATAATATTCAGTAGCCAGCAACAAGTAGCATAGGAGGTTTTATGAATGCACTGGTAGACATTTGCTATATACAAAATACTAAGACACACACACACACACACACACACACACACACACACACACACACACACACACACACAATGTTGCATGAAGATGAGCTGAATAAAATATATTTTGATGAAGTCAGTTCAGTATATTCAGGTGTACTCAGATGCAAGAAAACCTTTCGCATGTGTCCCAGAATCCAATGATCTCATTCACACCCTATTTTGTTTTTTTCAGACGTCTTAAAGGAGAATTTTGTTTCAGGGCTATCTCTGCAGTGGAAGGTCTTTTCATGTCTGAATATGCTTGAATATGTTAAATACAACCGTACATGAATATATATATATTATATTCATTATATACAATTTTGTATATGCATATACACAGTAATCCCTCGCCACATTGCGATTCAAACTATCACAGTTCACCTATCGTGGTTTATTATGTAAGCTTACATTGATTCCTCTGTGGTATCGTTTTGTATTTATAATAAAATAAATATATACAAATCATAAAAATAATTTTCAAAAATATACAGTACAATACTGTTTCTACTTCATGGATTTTCACCTATCACAAGGGGGTTTTGGAATGCAACACCCACCATAGTCGAGGGATTACTGTATATTTATTTATGCATGTGTGTGTGTGTGTGTGTGTGTGCATGTGTGTGTGTGCATGTGTATGTGTCTGTGTGTGTGTGTATATATATATATATATATATATATATAAATATATATAAATATATATGTATGTATGTTTGTGTACATATATATATATATATATATATATATATATATATATATATATATATATATACATTATACATAAACATCGCGTCTACGATTAATCTTCGGAATGGTTAGTTTTCATTGTTTTTTCTTCTTGTTTTTGCCTTTGTGAGTTGCAAGTAATGCTATCTGTTGGAGTCTCAGCTTTTTTAGCTGCTATTTCTGAACTTCGGTATGTGGTGAAGCAAATATTTGCTGATCCCTAAATTATGTTTATAAATATATATGAACTTTTAAATAAGTTCTCCACCGATAATGGTGCTTACATACCGAAGGGCTTGGTAAAAATTATTAATTGTTGATTTATTAATAAATTAATAAATTGATAATCCTTTACCCTTTTAATTTGTAATTGTTATATATATGTATATATATATGTATGTGTGTGTGTGTGTGTGTGTGTGTGTGTGTGTGTGTGTGTGTGTGTGTGTGTGTATGTATGCCAAAATAATGAAAATATAAGATTCCTTCTCCTCCTCCTATATCAACAACTACAACATAAATAAATGACGACCATGACAATGATGATGATGACAATGATAAGGAGAATGATGACGATGATGATGATGATGATGGCAGCTATGATAAAAATGATTATTGACAGGAAAAACAAAATCTCCATTAATGAATGTCCTGAAATATATTAATCGATGGTAATGAATTGCTACTTTTATACTCTCACATTTCATTGAAATATGAGAAGATAAAGAAGTCATTTTTAAATTACCAACATTTCTATTTGAGAATTTATTTTCTGCAACGACTAATGTCATTATGGTAATTGACAATTAATTAGTTATGATGAATACTAAACTTTACCATAACCAGTAATTTCCAGTTTCCTCTGTGTGTGTGTGTGTGTGTGTGTAAAACACACACAAACACACACACACACACACACACACACACACACACACACACACACAAGGATAGGCTGGAAAGTTCATAGCCTGGTCAAGATACTCTCATGGAATGTGACCATATAAGGTTTATTTTTCAACACAGTCCCCCTTGCAGTCCACACACTTCTTCCATTAGTGCTGGATTCCATTGATGAAGAAGCTTTCAACCTGTTGGTCAAAAAAGTAAACAACAGATATGACATCATCATCACTGTGATGCTGGTTCTCAGCCAAGTGTTTTTTTTTTATGTTAGGGAATAGATTATAGTCTGATGTGCCAAATCAGGAGAATAGGGAGGATGAACAACCAGCTGAAAGCTGCAGTCATGCATAGCAGACATTAAAACCAAGGGCTTGTGTACTGGAGAATTATCCTGATGAAACAAGAGTCCTTTTGTCAGTTTCCCAAGTGTTTGGTCTAGATAGCCTTTTGTAACTGACTCAGCAAATTGGCATAGTACTCTCCATTGATGGTGAGGTGTTTTTGAAGAAAATCAATAAATACAATGCTTTTTGCATCACCAAAAATGAAGCTGTCACTTTCCCTGCAAAGGAAACGACAACAGCCTTCTTTGGAGCAGATGAGAAGGGGTATTTCCACTGCATGGATTATTTCTTTGTCTCTGGTTCAAAGTGATGAACCCAATACTCATTCTGGCTTTGGAAACATTCAAGGAAACCGGCTTGATCTGTCTCATAGAGTGTCAGATTTACCCATGAAGTGATAGGCCTGGTGGGCTTTTGATCAGGTGTTAGAAAATGTAGTACCCATCAAGCAGAATTGTACATCATGCCAAGTTTATTGTGCATAATATTCTCAACTCTCTCATGGGATATACCCACAGCATTGGCTATTTGATTTATTATCAAGCACTCATCATCCATCACTATATGGTGAACATAATCAATGTTTTCCTTGGTGGCAGTTTCAGGACATCCAGACTTTGGATCATCTTCAAGACTTTTCCTTCCCCTCCTAAATTCAGTTGCCCGCTTTTGCACTGTTGATAAAACTGAATCACCATATCCTAATGTAGCAACCATGTCAGGATGAATGTCCGGTTGTGGGGTGCTAAAGCCTTTTTCTGTAGGTACTTGATAACAGCATGATGCCAAATTTTGTCCATTTTCAAAAGAAGTTACTACTAATTATTTTTGAAGTCTTCTTTGAACAGTGAGATGTTAGTTTACCTAGAAAGAAACAATGCAGTTATTAATAAGAAGGGTTGAAATTAATGCATGCAAGATTTCACAGCTCTAGCATTACTCATTCATAGTCAGCTTGTGAACTTTTCAGTCCACCCTTGTGCTTAGGTTTCAGCTAGTGTTGACAAAAGCAATGACTAACTTCATAGTACCACCTGAAGAAGCTAGCTAATTATGTTTCATGTTACCATCATACTTTAGTCAACACAACCCATTCAAGTAAAGAGTTGTTTGCAGAGATATGTCTATGTCTAGATGGTTTATCATAGATTTTGTTGGAGAAATTGGTCCTGGGACTGTATGAATGTCATGGGATCTTTTTCTTTCCTTACATGAATTGACATGATGTTAAAGAAAGCAAACTCGGTTGAAGCCAAATGGTGATATGATTCAAGCTCATGCTTTGTAACCAGAAGATCCAAGGTTTGATCACACTGTGTGACACTTTGATCAAGTATTTTTCACTAAATTCCTGGGATAACCCTTGCCTTGTGAAAGAAACTGGGTAAAAGGAAACTGAAGAAATGAATTGAATAGACTGTACTTGTAATTTAAAGGGCTAGCCTTGTCAAACACTGTACCATGTTGAAGCTACCTGAGAATTACAATATTTTTATCAGTGTCTGCAGCACACTCAGCTACTTATCCTATAATTCAATGGGAGAAAAGTTCAGACAGTTCTCTCTCTCTCTCTCTCTCTCTCTCTCTCTCTCTCTCTCTCTCTCTCTCTCTCTCTCTCTCTCTCACACACACACACACACACACACACACACACACACACACACACACACATACACAGATATACATATATGGAAACATACACACACTCACATCTATCTGTCTATCTGCCTACCTGCTCAGCAGCCTGCTTCTACCAGCCTGTCTGCCTCTGCCTGTCTGCTTCTGCCTGTCTGCTTCTGCCTGCCTGCCTGCTTACCTACATAACACACACACACACACACACACACACACACACACACACACAGGTTCAAAAAAAGACAAAAAACAATAATATACAGGAGATTGCAAAAGTGTTTGGTATTATTTATTCACCATTATTATCTATGGAGAGTAAATAATAACAAAAAATTTTCAAATTTCCTATTTTGATATTATTACACTGCAGAAAATATTTGCCAGTGTTTTCAACTCTTATGCATTCCTTACACAAATATAAGATCTACATATGGAAAGAAGTTCTTTCCTTCAACACCTCAAATGTAAGATCTCTTCCCTGAAGATGAAGGCTCATCTCATCCTACAACGGAATCAATCTAGAAACATTATTTTGGACCACCAACACTCAGAAACAGCTGTTGGATTTGTAATACTTTTCTTCAATCCCTTTAATTCTCTATATCATTTGTATTCTGTCTAAGTCAGACCTTTATATATGTAAACATATATACATTTTTTTGTATTTCATGTACTTAATATACTTTATATATTGATCGGTCTAGCTTGTTTTCCCTACATTTATTTCTATATACACACAAACAGACAGATAGACAGACAGACAGACAGACAGATACACATACACATACACATATGTGAGATGGCCCCACTAGTGTTGGTGACATGAAAAATGCAGCCAGTACATACTGTGAAGGGACTGGCAATAGGAAGGACACCCAGCCATAGAAGTCATGTCAAAGCAGACACTAGTGCGAGATGCAGTCCTTGGGTGCATTGAATCCTCTAAAACTGTCCAATGGAACATAGACATTAAATAATGATGAAGATAAACAAAAAAATATAAAATTTATATAAAGTATAGTAAATACTAGTTTGAATTATAAGTGCTTTACTCAATTATAAATGTATAACAATTTTTACTCTTATTTCTATTATGTGAATATATCTTTTTAAAATAACCTTTGAAATAATATTAATATTATACCAAGAGTTTTAAGAAAGAAAGGTGTGAATAATATGCTTTTACCAATTTTTACTGAATTCAGCTGATTTGAAATAACTTCTGGTAAAAGTCTGATATGATTGCCTAAAATATTTTAGTGCCTTCTTGCTACGAGAAGGGTTAAATGCCAATGAAATCTTCAGATCTTCTTTGTATGGAAACTAATTTGCCAAACATTAGTAGAATAACTAAGGCAAATCAATACTAATGTAATCCATAGAGTTATTTTACGCTTGTTTGGGATTTGGTATTTGATTAAAATTTTGTAAAAACAAACAACAAAAATTGTAAATCTAATTAAGTTATCTCATCGATTTGATTAATCTAAATATTTAGCTGTTTTATCCTGTTTAAACTGGAAAATAACAATCAATTATGTGCAACAAAAGCAGCATTAGATTAAAATGGCCATCAGTGTATAATACTTAATGTAAAGACCTCATGGAGAGCCAAAATAGCTGCAATATTTGTTTGGAGATAATGTCACTTATGAACATTCTGTGTTTAAAACACAAAAATATATCTGGTGCCTTACTGTACTCAAGACCCGTCCACCACTACAGAATTGATACAGATGCTGGTGCCATATAAAAAGCACCCAGTATACTCTGTGGAGTTGTTGGTTTAGGAAGGGAATCCAGCTGTTGAAACTATGTCAGACAGACAATGGAGCTTGGTGCAGACCCCAGCCTTACCAGCTCCCGTCAAACCATCCAACCCATGCCAGCATGGAAAATGAATGTTAAATGATGATGATAATCTCAGTAGCAGATGAAAATTGTTTAGCAGCAGTAGTGATAGTGCTTGTTGTGGCAAACATTCCCAGGTGAGAAGTGGACTGACACAGTCAGTAATGTCAGTCAGTGAGGTACACTGTTTGGGCCAGTCCCGCAGAGATGACAAAATAAGTCATCGTAATGCAAGACATAACAGTGGCAATTCGGATTCGTAACTCATGTAGCCACTGATATATAGTAGCAGGACATAACAGTAGCAACAAGGATACCTCTCACTGTATAACGATGTCGTTATCACAGTGGTAACAATGTTACAAATGCTCTTAGGAGTGTCAAAAAGGAAGACCTACATTCAGAACAATGAAAGACAGTTTGAAAGATTTGAATTCTAACTCAGAATTGAACTTCACAGTGAAAAGTAATATACACAGTGAAAAATATATTAAAAAAAAAACTTCTGAAGAAAAAATGTCTGATAAAATTGGAACTCTAACACAGAACTGAATTTAACACAGCGAAAAGTAATATACACACAGTGAAAAATATATAAAAAAAGATTCTGAAGAAAAATACGCTAACACAGAATTGAACTACACACGATGAAAAGTAATATAAACACAGTGAAAAATATATGAAAAAAAGATTCTGAAGTAAAAAAGATGTCTGATAAAACTGAAACTACACACAGTGAAAAATAATTCTGTGTGGAAGAAATAATAATAATAATAATAGTAAGTTCATTCAAAGAATTTATAAGTCAGGTTGCAATATGTAATAGCGCTACCAGTAATAATGTAGAATTAGTACTACCTGCGGCATTTTGAAAAAAAAACTATGGTTCTGTGTGCAAGAAAAAAAAAAATAATAAGTCTGTTCAAAGGATTTATTAGTCAGGTTGCTATATGTAGTAGCGCTACCAGTAATAATGTAGACTTGGTACTACCTGTGGCATTTTGAAAAAATGGTTCTGTGTGGAACAAAAAAAAAAAAATAATAATAATAATAATAAGTCCATACGAAGGATTTAATAATTCTGCATGGAACAAAAAAATAATTTTCATTAGAAGAAAAAAAAAATGAAAAAGAATTAATGATACATTTAAAGCAAGTCATACCAGAAGATTTCAAATGTAAGCAGATATGCTAAGAAAGTTAAAATGGACAAAGAAAATGCAAGCCATGTCATGATTGAGGATACTAAGCAATTCTTCCTTGAAAAGACTCCAGATGAAATGTTAATGGAAGTAACTAGTAAAGAACACATTGTAGAAAATTCTGAAATTAGATAATCTGAGCCATCTGTTACAGGAAAAGGTTCTTCTACTGAAAATGTTTCACTGAGGAATTGTTCTAATGCAAACACTTAAAAGATAATGAAAGTTTGCAGGTAACTAATCCAGTTTCTGCCAAGAAAAGTGTAATGAAAGGAAAAGACGTAGAAATGGAAAAAAATATACATATGCCGTGAAGAAATAATAAATATAATTCTGCATGGAACAAGAGAAAATCAGAATAAGAAGAAAAATAATTCTGGTTAGAAGAAAAAGTAATGAAAAAAATGTATTCAAAGATAAATATATATATATATAATTCTGTGTGGAATAAGAAAAAATCTAAATAAGAAAAATAATTCTGGCTAGAATAAAAAGTACTGAAAAAAATGTACATTATTTACATTATTTACAATTGACGGATATTTGTCCTCATCTTGTTTGTTGGTAGCACAACATTTTGGCTGATATACCCTCCAGCCTTCATCAGGTGTCTTGGGGAAATTTTGAACTTGGGTTCTCATTCCTAAGGTATTTTTTGATGTTGTTATTATTATTATTATTATTATTATTCTGGTCACTGCCTGGAATCGAACTCAGAATCTTGAGGTTAGTAGCCCGCACTCTTAACCACTATGCCATATGCTCGTGAGCATATGGCATATGTCCACTATGTCATATGCCCACTAAGCCATATGCCTACGGGCATTTGGCGTAGTGGTTAAGAGCGTGGGCTACTAACCCCAAGATTCTAAGTTCAATTCCAGGCAGTGACCTGAATAATAATAATAATGATAATAATAATAATAATAATAATAACAACAACATCGAAAAATACCTTAGGAATGAGAACCCAGGTTCAAAAAAATTTCCCCAAGACACCTGATGAAATGTAAACCAAAGCAGTATTAGATCAAAATATCCACCTGTATATCATACTCAATACAAATACATCATGAAAAGTGAACTTAACTGCAATATTTAGTGATGACAGATTTTGTCTTGACATGCAGTTAGTTACCAGTAAATACATACATGGTACTGACTGACAAAGCACAAAGAAACATGAATGGAAAGTTAACAAAAATATGAAGATTAACTTCGTTTTCCTCTGCATCTTAGATATGTCTTTTGTATTTATCAGGATGCAGAGGGGCCAGTACAGAACCACCAGTGATGGAGAGCACTGGTGGACCTGGTCAGCTCTATGCATTATGACATTTCTGGGACCACAAACCTGGGGTGATCCCAGCCTCATCAAGCAAGAGCATGAAGCATGAAGCATGAAGTGAAGTGATTTATCATGAGACCTTGAGAGATATTTCTAGGCCAAGAGGGTTAGTAATCAGTTATATTCAACTTCTCACCCATTCACATCAAGTTATTTACAGGTCATTATTCCTTCACTTAACATCAATAATCTGTAATCTGTAATCTGTAATCTGTCGCCTTGGAGCTCAACAGTCATGACTTCAATGTTGCTTTTCTCACTCTCTGATGAAGATTCAATAATTTGTCCCAATTTTTGCAAGAATGTTGCTTCTCTATTTCTTATGTAGTCTTCCTATGAGTGTTGTCATACTTTCCACATGAAAGTGAGAGTAAGAGTTTTTTGGTCCATAGGAGTTTGCTGTAAGCAGAAAATATATCAGAATTATAATTTTTGGTAATTTTGCAACAAGCTCTGTTCTAGTAGTGGACAGCCTTCCAACATCCAGAGATATGATAGTCAGTGTTCGCTTTAATCCTTTCAATACAAACCCGACTGAAACTGCCTCTGGCTCTGTAGTACAAATGTCTTGATTACATTAGTTTAGAATTAAAATCTTCCACCAAGCCTTAGTCACAGTTTATGTTCCTAATACTAGCTTAATGATAACTAAGTTATTTTACTAAATTCTTTGCTATATCTAAAATTAATTGAAAGAAACACAGAGCATCTCAAAATAAATACGGTAACAAAAGGGTTAAAGGTAAGCACTGACTTCTGTAGTGTTCCCCTGATGATCCATTGCAGTCGGGTATCCAAATACACTTGGAACATCCAATGCTGACTTCCAGTTAACTGCAATGGTGAAATATATCTAGGAACTAAATATTTGTACTGGTGTTTATCTTGATTTCTACAATGTATGTTCTGTCAATCATAACTAGTTATGCTGTGAAGTATAGTGGTTGACTATCCACTATACTGGAAGCTGACTGAATAATGATAATCCACATAGAACTCTAACTCATACTGCAGTAGTTGGACTTCTCACTGTACACATCATATATATATATATATATATATATATATATATATATATATATACACACACACACACACACACAAATATACATACATTTGCATGTATGTAAGTATGTAGGTACATATGCATACATACATACATACATGCATATATATGTGTGTGTAGAGAGAGAGAGAGAGAGAGAGAGAGAAAGAGGGAGAGAGAGAGGGAGAGAGAGAGGGAGAGAGAAAGAGGGAGAGAGAGAGGGAGAGAGAGAGGGAGAGAGAGAGAGAGAGAGAGAGAGAGAGAGAGAGAGAATGTAATTTAATGGAAATTTGGCTGCTATTTCTATCAAGTTGAGCAACCATGTAAAAGTTCATTTGTAGCTTGAGAAACAGGTTAGCTGAACTATATGATGAAAAATATTAGAATCTGCAAATAAAATACAATGGGAAATGCAAATATCTTTCAACAACCACAGAACAATTGAAATGAAGAATTATTGTTGAAATGGCTAAAATTAAATCTGTTCAACACAAAATAATCAATACAGACAAAATTATACAGTCCACTTTCTACCAAAACTAAAAAATAAAAATATAAAATGTAGAAGCAAATTGAGACTTAAGCTATGTTTAAAATACAACCCGATTGGAAGAAATACAGCTATTTGTAGAGAAAAGAAAAAAAAACCCACAAATTCTCTATGATAATAGCAATATTAACTAAAAAAATTAATATAATTAAAAATGTTTATCATGATAGAAGACTAAGTATAGCAATGCAGGTGATTGGTAATCATGGAACAAAGGTTCTAGTTAAAAACTGATCAATTTTCAGTAAATAGTGTGTGAATAGTGAAATTATAATACCAGAATGGTTTTGCATAGTGTTGGACAGATTTAAATAAACTAATCAATACAACTAATAACATCATACCAATAACGAGTTGTGTTGTTGTTGCTGTTGTTGTTGTTTGTTAACCTAAGGTCAAGCCTGCTCAAGTAGAACAATGACAAACAGCTTTCTAACCACAATCAATCTATGTATAATTCAAGCACAGTGTATCTGGAACTACATTGCCTAATGTGTACTTATCACATTTTTTTTTTCAAGCTGATAGGTTGTACACATTTGGGAGAAAGATATAGCTGCTCTTTCTAGTGGACTGTGTGATTACACAGTCACCTTTGTCAGCTACTTGCGAATTGTGAATAAGCACACAGTCACACGTATGTGCATATGGCTTGAGTGTGTATATACAGTCAGTAGTTAAGATCTCATTAGGTTACAACCTGTTTCATATAATTATATCATAATTACATAATACATTTATTCAGGCCATTTCTTTCAGGCATGATATATATTATACATTTACAAGAAGAGCAATGACAGTAGCTTTGAAGTTTTGCCCTGCTGCAGAACAGGCTGAAACTTTGAAGCAACTGTCATCCCTTTTCTTGTAAAAGTATTATGAATATGTACTCTACAAAAAGTATTGTGTAATCCTTCAGTTTAATGTAAAACTTGTTTTAATTACAACTTGGCATAATAGCAAAAGTATAAGTAGATCCAAAATTCATAAGGAGTGGAATAGGTAGGATATAAGCTATATATGTTTCTAGCTGAAGTGCAATATGTAAATCTTATGCAACAAACCCTCTTCAGTGTAGCTAGTAGTCAGGCCAAAATACAACAGCAGAGAGATAAACTTTGTGCGGTAATTTCAGCCTGATGACTAGCTATGCTGAGAAGAGTTTATTGTGTAAGACTTACATAATGAACTTTAGCTAGTTAAGAAACATATGTAGCCTATATTCTACCTATTCCACTCCTTATAAATTTTGGATTTTTATTCACATTCTTAAGGACATGCAAGACTGTGCAGACTACAACCCAGACTTCATGAAGTCTTGCCGA
>NC_142929.1:67849807-67864807 GCF_046866305.1 Octopus bimaculoides | reverse complement strand
CTCTTCTTGCTCACTTTCCCTCCACTTTTCACTTCACTGTGTCCCTGTCATTTTTTTCTCGCCCCTCCTTAATTCTTTTGTCCCTCTGCCTCTACCTCTCTCTCTTCTCTTCCCATGTGACCAGCATTTGGCCAAGCCTGATCTTTCTTTCTTGGCCAGCCGTTGTGCGTGCAACATCGTTTTTCCTCTCTGTGCCTGTGAAATCTTGTATTCCTGCCATAAGGCTTTATTTCCACACACACCATCTTAATTTAATTCGTCCTTAGTCGAAAGACATCTGTTGTTATGTCCTGTTATTATTTTATTGTATTTGTGTAACAGTGTTCGTTTTTTATTGTCCTTGTTTTTGTATACATTCGCTGCTTTCTTCCAAGGAATCTAATGCTCTTAGGTTAGTTTTCTCTTGGGGCTGGCCAGATTGGAGCAATATCGAGAATAACCAGACAAAATTGCAAAGATAATCTAGATCTTGACTGAGGAAAGAAAACTCCGAATGACCTGTCCTTGTTTTCTTTGTATTGTCTGTCTGGATGTTTGGTTGTCCCTTTCTTGTATCACCTAACTGTCTGGATGTTTTGCGTTCTTGTCCCATTTTGTATTATTTATATATATATTGATATATATATATATATATATATATATATATATATATATATATATATATATATATATATATATATATTGATATATATATATATATATGTATATATATATATATATATATATATATATATATATATATATATATATATATATATAATAATAATAATAATAATAATAATAATAATATTAGGGATAAAAATCCAAATTTTCAGGTAAAAACTCAATTAGATTCAATTTATTAAAAATTAAAATTAAATTAAGTTTCACAGTATAAAATATAAATATATAGGGAAAAGAACCAAGGTTCATGAACTCATCGATGAAAATATCTTATGATATTTACTTTGTATTATATTATACTTATTTATTGTGCTTTTACTTATTAATTTTTCTATATGTGACAGTGGATTTTCATCGATGAGTTCATGAACCTTGGTTCTTTTCCCTAAAACTATATATATATATTAGAAATATTATATTTCTAAATCTCTCAGAGAGATTTAAGCAGTAGTGGTGCGATAACGTTGTAGCATATTGTCAACTTAATGTGACAATCCCAAGAAGGGAATACACTACCGCCGTTTAGCCCTAGGAAGCTGGACCACTTCCTGTCAGCCTTGACACAACTACTGTGTCTTTAAGTTTGTGATGGGGAGACAAACTCCTCCACCCAGCCTAGCCAGCATTCAGGGACATGTTTCTGAGTCTTTGCTCGTCATCAGCCTGAAGTAGCCTGCCATCTGGTTGAAGAAGTTTGTCTAGCTCTCGCAACTTATATAATCATAGTGAAGTTTATTCACTGATTAGCAAAATTAGAAATATTATATTTCTAAATCTCTCAGAGAGATTTAAGCAGTAGTGGTGCGATAAAGTTGTAGCATATTGTCAACTTAATACTTCAGGCTGATGATGAGCAAAGACTCAGAAACATGTCCCTGAATGCTGGCTAGGCTGGGTGGAGGAGTTTGTCTCCCCCTCGAAAACTTAAAGATACAGTAATTGTATCAAGGCCGACAGGAAGCGGTCCAGCTTCCTAGGGCTAAACGGCAGTAGTGTATTCCCTTCTTGGGATTGTCACATTAAGTTGACAATATGCTACAACGTTTTATATATATATATATATATATATATATATATATATATATATATATACATGCCAGTTTCATTGATCAAATTTACTCACAGGGTATTGGTCATCCTGAGACTATAGTAGACAACACTTGCCCAAGGTGCTGTGCAGTGGGGCTGAACCTGAAACTTTGTGGTTGTGAAGCAAACTTCTTAACCACACAGCCATTAAAAATTGCACTTTTTTTTGCTAAGGAGGGTCAAAACATATATTGCATAAAAGCAAATGAGATGTAACAAAAACAAGACAAAATGTTAAATATACTTATTTAAATCTATTATTTAGTCCATACTTTTACATGGTGATATGCATTGAGCTAGGGAAATATTGAGAGTCACTAGTCTTGAGCATGGGAACAATATAGAGCTAGTGGCAGGATATAAGCTGGCTACCTCTTGGCTTTTATCTGATTTCCTGTTGATTCAGCTATTTGTGTTTTTGTGTGATTAGCTTTATCAAGTGCTAATGTTCTGGTAGCTATGTATCTAATGAAACAAAAGTAATTCTATATGTGTTTGTAAACGATAATGGGAAAACATGTGGATACATGTCCTAAACATAGAGAAACCAAAATAAACTACATGTACAAAAGACAAGCAAGTGGATGGATGGAGAGACAGACAGACAAATGGACAAATAAAAAATGGATATATACATAAACATCATCATCAGCAGCATCATCATTTATTGTCTGTTTTCCATGCTAGCATGAGTAAGATGGTTTGACTGGAGCTGGTATACTGGTTAGCTGCACCGGGCTCCAGTCTGTTTTGGCTTGGTTTCTATAACTAGATGCTCTTCCAAATGCCAGTCACTCCACAGAGTGTACTTAGTGCCTTTTACATGTCATCAGCGTGGGTGCTCTTTGCATGTCACTGGCAAGGGTACCTTTTATGTGTCACCAGCACTGGCCTTGACTATGATTTCACTTAGCTTGACATGTCTTCTCAAATACAGCAAATCTCCAAAGGTCTCAGTCACTTGTCATCACCTCCATGAGACACATACCCATGTACATATGTACAAATATATTTTCTCTTTTATCTTGGCTTGTTTCAGTCATTAGACTGCAGCCATGCTCGGGTGCTGCCTTGAAGAATTTTTAGCCAAATTTATCGGCCCCAGTACTTTTTTTTCTTTAAGCCTGGTATTTATTTTATTGATATCTTTTACCGAACTGCTAAGTTATGGGGACATAAACACACCAACACCAGTTGTCAAGCAGTGGAGGTAGGGACAAACTCAAACACACATACATATATGTATATGTATATGTATATATATATATATATATATATATATATATATATATTGTTACGAACGCCCGCACGCGAAGCACCTCCTTAACACCGAAGAGGGGACTCGCGCACGCGCGAACGTTCAACACTCAGTGAGCTAGCAAATTCGTCTGTCGGTCACCTGACCGCGATAATAAAGCCCCGGCTGGAGCACGTAACGAAGAACAACACAGGCAAATAGGACGGGGATGAAGAAACAACACGAAGACTATGCGTTGGGTAATCTTTTCTTTTTACATACATAACATCACAGAATACATTTAAAACATTAGAATAGAGCATTACATAATAACAATTCCAATACATGGCATAACAGTTCAATAACGTTGACAAAGTTTCCAAACAATTACAAGCTTTTCAATCATTTTTACATCCCAAAGTTCGTGTCTCAAGTTTCATTTGACAACAAAGTTCTTCTGCTTCTTTCTTTTGTATTTCTTTTCTTTTCCTTTCTTTTAGAAGCATTTAACAACACAATTAACAACTCAGAGTTCTTTTTCTCTAAAATAATATAAAAGCATTTACCACAACGAAGTTTGTTTCCTTCAGGTCTGCTACTTCCACTGACCAAGGCAGTCTGCCACTACAATTCCGTCTCTCTCTGTCCCTCTCTCTCTCTCTCTCTGGGACTCTATGCGTTTCTGCTGACCATAACTTTCTCTGTCAGACTTATAATTCTTCTTTCTTCATCTCTGTACAACTGCTTCATCTCCACGGGCAAACTGCTGTCCCCCAACTGCTTCGGACGACTGCTACCACTCGACACAACCGATCCTGCTGGCTCCCAGAGCTCGACTGGCCAAAATTCTCTGCTCACTACTTCGGCCGACTGCTTCCCGCCAATTTCCTGTCCTGCTGAACTTTCGGTGACCGGAAAGGGGGCAGCTACGCTAAAAATAGCTGTGGTCGCCGACGAGACAAAGGAAATACCATTGTCCCCAACTGACCAGAGTACGGGTTCAAAACCCAGCCCGGGAGATAGGGATATAATGCCAACTGTATTTTCGGTCGTCGCATCAATATATATATATAAAAATTGCTTGTAAAGAATAAAAAGTTTTGAATGGTACAACAATGCACTATAATACAAACAATGGGCTATATACCTGTTGTAATTTAGTCATCTATAGTCTGATAATATTTCCGAATAAAATTCCTTCTTCAGATATTCTTAGATGGAGTCGCTGCTATAAGTGGTTTTCCAACGGCTTTTCTTTATCTTTTTTTCAGAAACATTTCAGCAGTGGTCTCACGAAGGTCTTTCTGGAGTTCCTCATGAGAAGTGCATGAGGTGAGCCATGTCTCAACACCTACTTCGCTTTCCAGGATCACATATACGAACAGACAACAAGTCTCCCCATGGGATCCAGTCTCTCAGGCCTACTATATATGAACCATCTGGAATGTCGAGCACTCAACATCTGCTGCTCATGCGCCTTCTTCACCAGGTATATAGATGACATCCTCATACTCATATCCTCCTGTGAAAGGGCTGACAGAATATTCATGACATTTAATAACATGGACATGAACATAAAGTTCACTATAGAACATCCCAAAATCACTGGATCACTATCACTACTTGACTTCAAACTGAATATAACAGAAGAAGAGGAGATCCACACTGAGTTCTACAGGAAAGCAGCCAGTAGAGATATGTTTGTCCAATACACTTCAGCACTTCCACTCGGAGCCAAAATAGGATACGCCAGAGATGAACTTATATGCATCCAGGGCAAATGCAGCAGAATGGAGGACAAGGTGACCGACACTACATGCTTCCTAGATATATTGAAAACCAACGGGTACCCTAGATCCATTGTAAATCAGCTTAAGTACCCAAGATGACCAACATGCCAAACACATAGAAAACCCAGCAACATATGCTTCCTTAAAATACTCCATTTTAGCGAGAGGATAACTACATCCATCTGAAGAGTCATAAGAAGAGAAGGGCTAGACATACAACTAGCCCACTCAGGCCCCTCTCTGAGAGGACACCTCACAAAGAAATGAACAAGGGACAACAATCAATGCACACTAACAAACTGTCCCATCTGTGACACAGATTTATGCCAGCAAGTAAATGTTGTGTATAGAATACAATGTAACAAATGCAACAAGTTCTATATGGGTAGCACAACAAGACCATTACATGTCTGCGTCAAAGAACATCTGAACATGAGAGCCTCCTCCTTCAGAAACATCTAGACAGATGCCGGAACACTGACAAAAGCATAACAGTCACAACTGAGGCCAATGAAAGAAATTTGGGTAATTTTAGAATTAAGGAAGCTAAACTCGTACACAGATTAAGGATCCAAATTAACCACAGGCTGGAGGTTGGTAATCAATATATAATTTAGCTACATCTGGATGCGTGTAGGTTCATTTTTGATAACATGCTCATCTATTGTTTATGACAAAAAAAAAGAAGAGAAAAAAGAAGGGAAAAAAAAGGAAGCTGCACGTATAATACATAACTTAGAAGCAGCGCTACGAATGTACCAACACACACGAGATTGAGACATGGTCGACCTCATGCACTTTTCATGAGGAATTCTGGAAGGAGCTTCGGGAGACCACTGCTGAGACGCTTCCGAAGAAAAAAAGAAAAGCTGTTGGAAAACCGATTATAGCAGTGACTCCATCTAAGGATATCTGAAGAAGGAATTTTATTCCGAAATATTATCAGACAATGGATGACTAAATTACAACAGGTATATAGCCCATTGTTTATATTATAGTGCATTGTTGTACCATTCAAAATTTTTTATTCTTTATATATATATATATATATATATATATATATATATATATATATATATACGACAGGCTTCTTTCAGTTTCTGTCTACCAAATCCACTCACAATGCTTTGGTCGGTCTGAGGCTATGGTAGAAGACAATTGTTCAAAGTGTCACACAATAGGACTGAACCCAGAACCATGTGCTTGGGAAGCAAACTTCTTACCACACAGCCACGTCTGTGCCTGTATGTATATGATTGCGGCAAATCAGTTTTGAATAATCTCATCATTCGATCGTTCTTTAGAGCATGAGTAGCATGGATGTGGCTTAAGTTCCTGCTAAGGAATTACACTCTTTTAGACACAAGATTGTACTATCAAAGCTGATTTGGACTTAACAACAACAGCAAATACTACCAGCATTTTTTACTTATTTAATTTATCCCAAAATGAATTTATGAATATCCTTTATTTTGTAAGCAGCTTTATTATTCAGTATGTAATTGCCCTCAGTTAAAATTCCTCTCTTTTGAATTATCCTAGTTCTGAATGTTTTATGTTGTCATTGATGAACAAACTAAAACAACTTAAAGACTATTGTCTTGTTGTTGGCCCAGGTGCTGTTGTGTGGTTAAGAAACTTGCTTCCCAGCCATGTGGTTTCAAATTCTGTTGCACTGTATGGTACCTTATATTCTACTAGTGCATTCTACTAGTGCATTCTACTACTGTCCTGGGCTGACCAAAGCCTTGTGAGTGGATTTGGTAGGTCAAAACTGATATTTATTAATTGGCAGAAGTTACAGAGTGACTCACTTGATAAGTGCTAATATGCAAGGCCCTTTGCCTATTAGTCACCCTGGGACTCCTGCTGATTAATAATATGTATATGTGTGTATGTATATATATATATATATATATATATATATGTGTGTGTGTGTGTGTACTCTTGTCTTGACATCACATGACAAATGTAAATCAGCATTACCACCTACAACTATTGTGATCTGCTTTCGGTCTTCTGTGAAAAATATGAACAGCCAAGAAGTACTCTGCTTGGAAACAAGTGAGAGTTGTTAATTGGAAGGGCATCTAGCCATAAAAAATCTGCCACAATAAATTCCATTTGACCTATGTGAGCATGGAAGCGATGATGATGATGATGACAACGACGTCAAGAACAACAATGGCGATGACAATGACGACGATGATGATGATGATGATGATGATGATGATGATGATGATGATGGGCGGTCAACCCTGAACAATCAAACTTTTGATTAAAGGTATTGAAGCAGCTGCAATTATTACATCTTTTGAGACATAATTCAGTTCTGTCTTCTATATCCAGTACAGCCTTCCACAACATAACCACAATCCAATCAGAAAGGTTAAAGAGCAAAATCATTTTGCTTCACTTAAACTGCCAATGTTCTATAGTAAGACAAATGACATCCCAACACCACCTTCTCCTCTCTCCTTAGATATAGGATTTTATTTTTAGTAAAAGAAACATCATCATCATTATCATCATCATCATTATTATTATTATTCATGATGTGCATGAATATTTTACATTTGGAATCAATGTCCTTGATACCAGGCCACAGCCAATTTTCTTTGGTATCAAGTACCTTTCTTACAATCCTTGCTGTTCCTAATAGAGCAGACTTCTGAATTAATACAACGTGCATAGTTATACCAATTTAAATAAAGAAACAGCCTTTCTGTTGCTGACAGTATCTATGGCACCTCTAACAACAAATTCCCAAAACCCTCAAACTGATCATTTTCTATTACACACTCTGATGTCATACCATTTTCTGTCTCCTTCAAATCCTCTTTGCTGTAATATGTCCCAGTGTAGTGATTTGGTGACACAATCATGTCCGTGTCTATTTTCCTTCTGTTGAAAAGGAAAACAGGAACTTATTACATGCTTAATGGATTCCTCTTTCTCATCTTTCTCATTACATACTGTGTACTTTGCAATTTTTATAGATATGTCTATTTTTGCATTAATGATATTTGTCTGCAATGACTGCCTTTGAGCAGCCATTAGGAGTCCTGTTTCTTTCTTAAGTTCTCAGTCCTTCAGCCATAGCCAAGACTCATCTACTGCAACATACTGCATTTGTTTGAAACGCTGACTGTACAGTTCTTTTCCCCAGATGTTTCTTTCTCACTCTTGTTTTCTTCTTTTCTTGTATTCTGTCACAGTCTCACAGCTTCTTTCGCCTCTCCTCTGGCAGCTGAAATCAGTCTTTCTGTATTTCATTCTCACATACTCTTCTATATCATATTTTGCCATCTCTACACAGTCTTCTATTGATATCAGTCTTCTCTCTTCAACTCCTACCATGGTAGGTATAACTTATCATCACTGTTTCTGGGATGAAGTAACCTATACATAGACATTGTCTTTCTGGTTTTACAATCTGTATCTCTTAGTCCTCCTTAGTCCAGTTCAGCAAAGCAGCAGAATATCATACTAGAGACACTGCACATGTCTTTACTGAAGAGATGTTTTTCTTTCCATACAGTTTTGAGCTTAGCACCTTTTTCCATTCTCCTGAGATATTCATTTTCCACCTTATCTTTCATTTCTTGACAGAGAATACTATCTACTTCCAATACACCTAGGTACTTATAACTATCATCTTCATTCATTGCTCAGATCCATGTCTCATCTGGTAGTTTAATCCCTTCTGACTTGAATATTTTTCCTCTCCTTATTAGTATCTATTCCAAACTCCATGCCAATGTTATCACTCACTATTCTAACAGGCTGTACCAGTGAATTTAAAGCTTTCTCATGCAATGTTATTACTGGTTTGAATATGCCAGTGGCATGTTTGAACTTGTAAACAAGGCATTCACTGTGTTTTGTATGGAGAAAATTTCTTGCTGTAGACAAATGGTGTAAATACACCTAAATCAGCTTGCAGCACCACTATCCAGACTGTGAGATGCATGTGAATAATTTCAGCTCGTCTATAAACAGAAGGTGGTTTGTTTTCTCAACACTGCTAAATTTGTAGCATGATTTAGCCTCTCTCAAGGTCAATGTAAGACAGTTAAGAGCAACCACAAATAGCAGTGGTGAGAGTGTATCACCTTGGAGTATTCCCCCTACTCATTATTATTGTTGCTGTTGTTGTTGTTATTATTTGATTATGTATATGTGTATATTAAATATATAAATATATATATATGCATGTATGCCTCTGTGTGTGTGTGTGTGTGTGTGTGTGTGTGCATGTGTGTGTGTATGTGTGTGTATATTTGTGTGTGTGTGTGTGTGTGTGTGTGCAACTTTGTACTTGTCCACACCACCACCACCACCATGACCACTTAACAACTGGAGATGGTTCATTTGCATCCATTACTTAGCAGCTTGGCCAAAAGAGACCTTTGGGATAAGCTGCAGAATTAAATTAAGAGTTGATTAGTTCAACACTAAACCCTTCAAGACAGTGCCCCAGCATGGCCACAGTCCAATGAATGAAATAAGCAAAAGAATAAAAGAACAGAGAAATTGTCCTTCTTTAACTGACTACTGAAATTCAAGGGTTTACTGGAATTAAATGCTACTTAGAAATAGTCTGTAATCAATGAGTCACAATCATATTGACTATATAGGTTACTATTGTAGTACACCAGTTATTGATTAGTTGTGAAAACTAATCTGATGGATTTGAAAGTAATGCAAGATGCCATGACTCATGTAACATAATGATGGGGTTTCATGGCTTCTCAATGAGAAACACAACAGAAGCAGCATGACTCAATGTGTCAGCATTTGTCTAGTTACATTTCTACATGATTTATTGCTAAATAAATAATTTATAGTATAGAGGTAATTATTATATAACATTGTCATGGTAATGGATAGCAGAATCTGTAGAGTGCTGGACAAAATACTTTGCAGTATTTAATCAGGTCACTTTATATCCTGAGTTCAAATCCCACCAGGGTTAACTTTACTTTTCAACCTTCTTGTGCCAAGAAAACTAGTATTGATCAAATACTGGAGGTATATAATTCAACTGCATTCCTCTGCCTAATTTTAAGGTCTTGTGTCATTGTTAGAAATCTTTATATAATATTGTCAAAACATTTAAAAGGTTTCCTTATATTTTATATACATCTGTTAGTCTTGCTAGACAAGGGGTTTTCAAACTGTGGTCCGCGGACTACAGGGGGTCCGCACGGACAAGACAGGGGGTCCGTGGACAACAAATACTTTTTATGGGCAATTTGATTTTATATATGTTTTTTAATCGAAATCTTTTAATTGACAATAAACCTATTTGTTAAATACTGTTAAATAAATAAATGTAAAAATATATGTTATTTTAAGCAAATATTTATGTATAAATTTCATAAGCGTTTATAAGGGGGTCCCTAAAGTAAAGCCTGAAATATAAAGGGGTCCGCAAGTCAAAACGTTTGAAAACCCCTGTGCTAGACTATAGAGCTGCACCTGGAAAATCATGCTTCAATTGTATTGACTGAGAAGATACTGTTATGGTTATAGAGCAACAATACTTGCAGCACTTAACCTGAAGATAGTCTTCTGTTATTGGATATTGGTTATTATTTTTTCTACAAGTGCACTTTTTATTTTTTTTTTTTAGCAGCAAGTCACAGCCTCTCTTTTTATTTTAGAATCCTACTAATTTCAACTTCCAGTGAGTGCATTTGCTTATCATGTCCTCCCTTGAAATTTATATTCAGTGACTTCTCTCTCTTTTAGACATCTTTGAAATGAAGATGGCTTACCCTTGTGCCCTTACAAAAATCTTTTTATTCAATATAGGGTGTACATTGCTTAGCCAGTGGGTTTACTATTACTGGAGTGGAGCCAGGACTTCAATGCTGGTCCACTTGATGTCTCAGATGTGTCTTAAATTGTGAAGCTGCAAGACACTGAGCTGCCACTTTTGTCTAGAATATGGCTTAGATCTCAATGCTGAAAATCAATGTGATGAGAATGTAGGCCCTGGAGACAACATTCTTGACATGTGCCAACAGCTTGTTGTTCTTTCAAGCACTACACTTTCAATCTGTCTGTTGATCTTGGAATAAAAAAAAAAATGAAGGCACATGGCTTAGTGGTTAGGGCATTCAGCTCATGATTGTAAGGTCACGAGTTCAATTCCCAGCAATGTGCTGTGTCCTTCAGCTAGACACTTTATTTCATGTTGCTCCAGTCCACTCAGCTGGCAAAAATGAGTAGCACCTGTATTTCAAAGGGCCAGCCTTGTCACACTCTGTGTCATGCTGAATCTCCTTGGGAACTAAGTTAAGGGTACACATGTCTGTAGAGTGCTCAGTCACATGCGTGTTGATTTCATGAGCAAGCCGTTTTGTTGATCGTATCAGCTGGGACCCTCAACGTCATAATCGACAGAGTGCTCCCTGATCTTGGAATACATGGAGAGGTTGTCTATAATGATGGAGCCAAAGTATGACAACTTGTGGACTGTCTATAATGATGGAGCCAAAGTATGACAACTTGTGGACTGTCTATAATGATGGGGCCAAAGTATGACAACTTGTGGACTATCTCCAACTCAATTGTTGATGGTAATGACAGTGAAATACTTAATACCTTAGCTCAACGTGCTGGTCTTCTACACTTCTGAACTACAGAAGAATCTCTTTGCTAAGGACTGTTAGAAAGTTTTCAAGTCAATGGTCAGACTGTGGAAAAATCATCAAAAAAGCCATAAGGCTACAAGTTTTTAAGAGTCTAGAAAAGGTAGGGTTATTAGAGTGGAATCAGGAGGACAAAGTGATTGGAAAAAGCATGGGTGAACAAAGTTAAGAGTAGATGAAAAGAAAATGAAAGAGAAAGTTGCTCAGGAGAGAGAGAGAGAGAGAGAGAGAGAGAGAGAGAGAGAGAGAGAGAGAGAGAGAGAGAGAGAGAGAGAGAGAGATATGGCTGGCAATACAGAAAGAGCAACGTTAGAGTATGTTATATACAGATAGTTTGATTCTAGGGATGAGAGAGTGTGATGGAGGGATGAGGATGGTCTGATGTCTTTTATAGATAAGTCTAGTGAAGGGTGAAGGATGATGTTGTCTGCACATGTGGTAGAAAGATGAGAGACGGAGGTATGTGAACAGTAGAGAGATGGGCAATAAGAGTGGGAAGAGGCAGGGAGCAATAGGTAGATAAGGTGGGGGTCAAGGATGCAAGATGGAAGGACAAGTGTTTCTTACAAGCTGAAGATTACAGTGTCATATTATGACTCAGAATTTCACCAGACACTGGTTCATCAGATAATGGCTTTAAAAAGAGTACAAGTACTTAAGAAGTTGTGGATCATTAATAATTGCCATTTAAACTTCTATTGTTTTATTTTAAAATAAACATTAATTATTATTAATGGAGAAAAAAGAGGTTTGCGGGTATATAAATCATTATGTTCAGGTCAATGAGTGAGATTCATTATTCAGATATTCGTATAAAACAACTGATTTAATAAATTGTTTAGGTGTATGACTTAATAGTCCAGTTCATAAATTGTGGGGCAAAAAAAAACACTGTAAACTTTTTAATATGCTTAATCCAAAACATGCATAAATGAAGTATAACTCATATAACAACCTACTAGCCAATAGTATTTCTAATAATTGCAAAAGAAAAAAATAGTATAACACATATTTTATTAAGATAAACATAGCTTCCACTCTAAACATCAAAGACAGGTTACAAACTCATGCCCTCAGAAACCATATTTCACTATCAAAGACTATAAACCAATTTCTTAAATAACACCACAACTCAACTAATTGGACTCCACTAAAAGTAATATAGAATTATTAGCAAACACATTTTAGACAGAATTAACAACATCCAAAATAATTTAAGGTTAACATTTTGATACACTTTTGATAGCTGATTTTTGATAATATATAATGAATGAGTATGTTGAGAGAGGTAGTGGTGTTTCATGATGTTATCTGATGTTGTTATTGTAATGTTTATGCAGTGATATTAATGGAGTTACTGATATCTCTAGTTGTTTTATGTATGGATTGGCAATTTAAATTAGATATAAATATTGTCCCAAGAGTATGATGCTAAAAGCATGGAAATGAATAAGTATCAAATTGTTTGTATCTCTTTGAATTTGAAGCTAACAGCATAAAGATGAACAAATAATATCAAGCAATATAACTCCTATGATAAACACTGGCTGAAAATGAAATCTCAGAGTAAAACAGTAAGACTGTATATGTATTTGTGTGTATCATTATAAAATATAAATTGCATGTGAAATTAAGGCACAAAGATACAAAGACTTATTGACAACATGCATCACTCATACTCATTGACGAAGGGGATATCATGCAGAAGGAGAACTGGTTGTAAAACATTAGCTGTAACAACAAAAGGAATTTCTATGGAGTGAAATAGCTAAATCTTTCTCAGATCACACTTTACCATTTTAAAGGATATTTTACAGAGTGTTCAAATTAAATTTGACAGTTTTCATAAAAGGTAATGAAAATACAACTTCATCCAAAAATAAAAGTATTTTAAAACATCAAAAAATATCAACTAGATTATGTTAGGGAGATAACAGTTTGCTCAAAGTAGCCACCCTCAGCTTCCCCCACAGTTCCAAGACAGCTCTGGTACCTGGTGCATTCCTCATTGTTTCCCTGGGAAGACCTTTGAATACCTCCTTGGTCTTGGTCATCAGCTCAACTTTGATGTTGCAGGCAAAGCAGTTAGCATCTTTTTCAACTACACCCCGCACATAGTAATACATGTGACTACAATCAGTAGAATTATGTAACCAGAAATTGGGATTGGTGAAATCATAGAAATTCTTCAACAACCACTTCTCACTGTTTACAGCAGTATGGCAAGGAGCCAAATCCTGCTGCCACAAATATAGCCTTCCAGCAGTAACTCTCTCCAGCCAGGCATTGATCACAGTCTCCAGCAACTTCATAGAGCCAGCTGAATTGAGCCTAAGGCTCTGTTTCAATGATGTTGGATGGCATGACATCACATCACTGGAGACTCACCCAAAAACCATTACACACTTGGTTTTTATGATACATGAGACATGTCCATGTCACATCTTACTTTCTTTACAATGTTCACAGAACATTGGAGCAGCAATCATGATGTCGGCATTTTGATGCCCGACATGAAACATCATGATACAGGTAACTCTTTTTCCAATATTCAGATGGCTTCCAGTCATCCATGTCAGCTTACTTTTTCTCAACTACAGCTTTAATCTTTATACTCTTCAATGCTGCTGACTGTTCACCAATATATCAAGCTGTACATAAAAAAAAAAGAGACATAAACCGTCATCAAATTTATTCCAAACACCCTGAAGACAATATAGTTCTAGATATCATTAAAAAAAGACAGAATGGTCATGGCTGAAATACTTTTGATCATAATCCCGGTCAGTCAAGTAAATCTGGGGTTAAATGACAATATATGCAAATGCCTAAATTTTAAAAGAACAGCATGGCTGTGTGGTAAGAAGCTTGCTTCTCAACTACATGGTTCTGGGTTCACTCCCACTGTGTTGCACCTTGGGCAAGTGTCTTCTACTATAGCCTCAGGCTGACCAAAGTCTTATGAGTGTATTTGGTAGACAGAAACTGAAAGAAACACGTTGTGTGTGTATATATATATATATATATATATATATATATATATATATATATGGGAGAATTTACGAAAAAAACAACAGACAAAGACAGGTGGTGTAAACAACAAATGGATGTATTAGTTTAACGCTCAGGAATAGAGAAAGTCTTTGACATTTTGAGCTACGCTGTATGTATATATATATATATATATATATATATATACATACATATATACAAACGGAGTGGTTGGCATTAGGAAAGGCATCCGACCATAGAAACCATGCCAAATCAGACTGAAGTCTAGTGCAGCCTTCCAGCTTGCCAGCCCTGATCAAATCATCCATCCAACCCATGCCAGCATGGACATTAAATGATGATGATGATATATATACAGAGAGACAAACAGACAAACAGACAGACAGACAGGCAGGCAGGCAGGCAGGCAGACAGGTAGATAGATAGATAGATAGATAGATAGATAGATAGATAGATAGATAGATAGATAGATGCAGGCATGGCTGTGTGCTTATTCCATTGCTTGCCTAACTGCAGTATTCTGCTGCTGTAAGTAAACAAGAGCAGA
>NC_142929.1:67827307-67839807 GCF_046866305.1 Octopus bimaculoides | reverse complement strand
CAGCAACAGATGGAGAAAAGGTAAACTCTTGCCCACGCAAAGAATTTGGTCAACTGAATTGCTTTTATTTTGTGTAGTTGTGCTAATATCAGAATCAACTATTATCTTTGCAACTCAGAGTGTATAACCAAAATTTTAAGTAAAACTCTCTCTTCTTTTTTTTTTATCAGGATAATTATAATTAAAATATGTAGGGAAATTAAAAGAGAATTAAATATTAAGAAAAATTGTATTTACAAAAGAATTAGCCATTTCTATATTATGTTTTAACAAAAAAAAAACATTCACATTAGATGATAGATGTCCTTGAGCTTGTTATGTTAAAATGGAACAATTTATTTATTCTTCTATAAAGAAAAAACAAACAACATTCAATGGGCTATATTTGTATGTGAATTTATTTACATTTATACAAGGATACTGATGATGTCTAGCTTCAGGTTAATCCTCATCAAGTTGAACTATGATCAAAGGGGTTTCAACCATGACCACCTACTCTTATTTTCAAACATAATGCATTCAATATGACCTTCATTCTTTTTAAATGGCCGTCAGTTATTTATTTTTTTTTTTTTTGTCTGTTAGCCAGGAGAAATGACAGTACTCGTGATCTTCCACAAGGCCTTCAAGAAAGGTGAAAGGGATGGAGGGAGAAAAGTATCCTTTAACCAAAAACCTGGTCTGAATGCTTGTAACAGACTGGACTCAACTAAAGGCATCCAAGTTTTTGGTGGAGGCGTTAAACTGACTGATGGCTTGAATCTACTACCCAAGCAAGCCATGGAAATATTTGAACCCTAGACATAAAGAGCTGGATCTGTAACCACATGTGAATTGTTGACAATTTGTTTTTCTCTATCTTCTTTTTCTATTCGACTTTCCTCTGTTTCTGAAGAAGAGCTATTTTGTTAAGGACAGGTATAATTACCAACACAGGAACATGTGTCATACATCAAAATGAAGCTGGTCCTCTGTGGATCACATCCCTAATTCTCAACATAGTCACCGTTTCTCTCAATAGCAATGTTCCACCTTCGAATGAGAGCTTGTATCCCTGCCACGTAAAATTCTGTTGACTGTTCTTTGAGCCACTTCTTCATTACAGTTTTCACTTCCTCATCACTGGAATAATGTTTGCCTCTCAAACCCTCTTTTGTGGCACCGAAGAGATGATAGTCTGAAGATGCTAAATCTGGTGAGTGTAGAGGTAATGAAGAAGTTGCTCAAAGAACAGTCAACAGAATTTTACGTGGCAGGGATACAAGCTCTCATTCGAAGGTGGAACATTGCTATTGAGAGAAATGGTGACTATGTTGAGAAGTAGGGATGTGATCCACAGAGGACCAGCTTCATTCTGATGTATGATACATGTTCCTGTGTTGGTAATTATACCTGTCCTAAACAAAATGGCATTACTTTTTGACTCACCTTCGTATATTCCACCTACACACACACATATATGACTTCTCTCATTTCTTCTTTACCTGAAAGATGCAACAATGAATGTTTTACAAAAAAAAAAATGCAAAAATACAAAAAAAAAACATTCAATGTCGGTTGAGATTGTTGTTCAGGCATTGATGTATAAAAGTCAAAGTCAGACCAACAATGACATCCTCATGTGTTTTCTTTTGTAATCAGAGTGTGTTTGTAACAGTTCAAATTATTTTTTTCCCTTGATGAGATTTAAAGTAGACAATTTCGATTTGATGTCCAGCAACAACAACAGGACACATGATGGTGAAAGAACAAGCTTCTTGGTGATGATTAGCTTTACTGTAAATAGATTTCAGAGTGATTGTGCTTGATTTTCTATCCCTGGAAACTATACAAACATTGTTATATCAATGGCTTAATATAGAAAGCATAGGGATTTTCTGTAATGAATACAAAAATGAGGCTGGAATGTAACAAGAAATGGGTTAATTCTGATAGTGTTGCAAAAGACAAACCTAATGGTGACAAATTTAAGAATATTATTTACCAAGAATTTTGGTAAACAATTAGATGGCAATTAATTTGTTGTTATTATTAGAGCTGAAGAGAAGGCGGCTAACTGGCAGAATTGTTAGCATGCAGAGCAAAATGTTTAGCGGCATTTCATCTGTCTTTATGATCTGAGTTCAAATTCTGCTGAGGTTGACTTTGCCTTTCATCCTTTCAGGGTTAGCAAAATAAGTACCAGTAAAACACTGGGGTCAATGTAATCAACTAGTCCCCTCCCCCCAAATTTCAGGCCTTGTGCCTTTAGTAGAAAGAATTATTAGAGCTGAGAGAGAAGGCAGCAATCTGGCAGAATTGTTAGCATGCTGGGTAAAATGCTTGGTGGCATTTTGCCTGTCTTTATGTTCTGAGTTTGAATGCTACTGAGGTCAGCTTTGCCTTTCAGTCTTTTGAGGTCAGTAAAATAAGTGGCAGTTGAGTACTGGGGTCGATGTAATCGACTAATCCCCAAAATTTCAGGCCTTGTGCCTATAACAGAAAGGATTATTAGAGCTGGCAGAATCATTAGTAAGCTGGGCAAAATGCTTAGCAGCATTTCATCCATCTTTAAGTTCTGGGTTTAAATTTCACCAAGATTGACTTTGCCTTTCATCCCCCTGTGTCTGTGTGTCTGTGTTTGTTCCCCACCACCACTTGACAACTAGTGTTGGTGTGTTTACATCTTCATGACACAGCAGTTCGGCAAAAAACCCCAATACAATAAGTACCAGGCTTTAAAAAAGGAAAAAATTTACAGGAATCGATTAATTTGACTACAAATTTCTCAAGGTGACCGCAGTCTAACAACTGAAACTAGTAAAAAGATTAAAAAAAGATCAAAAGATATTCTGTTTTGCCCAGATTTTCTCAGTTGTTTTACCTGAATTTAGGACAGCAAGTTGCTTCTACTTTGTCCTAACTTGCACTCGCAAACACTCGTTCTACTACACCTATAACCATCTTATCCTTTACCATGAAAACCACTAGTAAGCCTCTATGTGGTTGTGCTTGACCTCTTTTCTCTCTTTCTCTCTTTTACTTGTTTCAGTCATTTGACTGCGGCCATGCTGGAGCACAGCCTTTAGTCGAGAAATTCGACCCCAGGACTTATTCTATCGGACTCTTTTTTGCTGAACCGCTAAGTTACGGGGACGTAAACACACCACCATCAGTTGTCAAGCGATGGTGGGGGGACAAACACAGACACACAAACACACATACATATACATATATATATATATATATATATATATATATATATATGTACATATATACGACAGGCTTCTTTCAGTTTCCGTCTACCAAATCCACTCACAAGGCTTTGGTCGGCCCGAGGCTATAATAGAAGACACTTGCCCATGGTGCCATGCAGTGGGACTGAACCTGGAACCATGTGGTTGGTAAGCAAGCTACTTACCACACAGCCACTCCTGCGTCTGTCAAAAAAGAATAGCTAAATCTACATCAGATTGCATCCTGCCATATGTATCTTTAGAAAAGTCAAGATATCCATGGCAGGAATGTCTTCGATTACAGGTCTGTTTGATCAATGTTAACAAGGTGTTAAACACCACCACTACCCACTATTTTCCCCCTGCTCCACTCTTCTAAACAAAAACCGCCATCATCTAAAACTGTTACTACAATTCCATCTAAATATAACTATTGTCCATAACACAATTCACTTCATTGTCATTGCTATAGCGATTGCTGCAGTCATTGCCACTGTTGCTGCTGCTGTTACTGCTATTGCGCTTGTTGTTGTTATTGTTGTTATTGTTGTTGTTGTTGTTGTTGTTGTTGTTGTTGTTGTTGTTGCTATTGTTATTGCTGCTGCTGCTGCTGCTGCTGTTGTTGTAATTCTTGTCTGTGTTGCCATCTAACAATGTACTTGACATTTTCCAGTGATTTCAGGACAAGGTGAGTTATATGACCTGTAGCCAATTAAAGGTCAGAAAATTTCACTTGACCTTTTAGCCAGCTTTCTGCCACAATCTATGTCTAGGTTTACAATCAAATAAGAGTAGTTTCAAATAAAACAATCTATTACTACTCTACTTGCTTTCTTATTCATGAATTTAACTTCTTTCTTCATCTACCAACCTACCTGCCTATATCTACCTAACTTCCTCCTTCATGTCTACCTGCCTACCTTCACACATACCAACTTATCTACTGACATATTAGACCACCTGCCTAACTTCCTACACATCTACTTACCTACCTACCTATCTACCTACCTACCTGCCTAACAACCTCCCTACATACATACATACATACATACATACACACACACGCACACACACATCTACCTATTTATCTATTACTTACATATCTACCTACCAAAACAATCTACTTGTCTATCTACCCACTTACTTACCTTTCTACTACCCTACCTATCTACTTATCTACCTAGCTCTCTCCTTCCTTCCCAACCTATTTACCTGCCTAGCTACCTACCCACCTACATACATACATACATACATAATACAAAACATACAAATCGGCATGTATACATACATGCATGCATGCATACATACATACATACATACACACATAGTTCATGCACATATACAACAAAATTTTCCGTAACAATGTGAAGCAGAATCACTTATGTCTACTGAAAGTATGGTTTAATTATAAGAAAGGTTTTTGATTCTGCCCATCACCTTTAGATACTAGATTACAAGATTCCATATACTATAGTCAATGCCATTGAAAAACAGACAGCAAGCAACATGGTTCCACCCAACTATCAATAGAATAGAACTAGGTTTTTGACAGGAATATTCTAAGTAATAGCTTGTTCATGTTTCTATTGCTATTCCTTCTGGCAGTGAACCCTTTGTCAATTTTGTCAAGGAAATGTTAAGGCTACATGTCTAGTTTTGAAGAAGAGAGAAAAATTTCTTACTCACATTGTTTTTGTTGATGACCTCAAGCCATATTTGCATAATACTCACGAAATTAAAAGACAGTTACCAGCAGTTACATTTTTGCAAGACAGATTTAATTAGAATAAATGTTTGTATCTGGTAGGTTATTGAGAAAACATTGTTGACCAGACAAGGAATATGGCTATCAATAGCTATTTATCTCCCATCTCTCCAATCAGAGCTGGCTCAAGGTTCTGGCACTATGTGCTAGGAGGTGCCAAGATGGGTGTGACAAAGACAAGGAAATTTCCACAACCGTCAGCTTGTACATGCTGAAGTTCAGCTTGCCTGGGGCATCAGCAACCCTGAGCTGGCTCTGGCTCCAATAACAAATACTACAAGCATCTCCGAATTTTGAGAATATTGCAAAATGTTGATGATCGCAACTGAAATAATTTTAATCTTTGGGCTAAATGATCAGAGCTAACCTTGCACCAGGCAATCTTTATCTCTGATGTTGATTTTCTCCTCTAACAAAGGACACTGCCTGAAGCATTGAACTGTACTTCATCTTATGGCACAGCAGTTTACACAACTTTATTGTTTATTCTGTCTGTAACATTGTTTGATCATTTTCAAGTACCCTGATAGAGAAGTGCCTAAATTATATACCTAGCTTTGTTGATAAGAGAAAAACCATCACTTTTGTAAATTTCTGTATATATATATACATACATATATATATATATATATATATATATATATATATATATATATATATATATATATATATATATATATATATATATGTATATATATATATATATATATATATATATATATATATATATATATATATATGTATATATATATATATATATATATATATATATATATATATATATATATATATATATATATATATATATATATATATATATGTATACCCACCATTTTGAGCGTGGCCGTTGCCAGTATTGCCTGACTGTTTCGAGCGAGATCGTTGCCAGTGCCCCTGGACTGGCTCTTATACGGGTGGCACATAAAAGACACCATTTTGAGCGTGGCCGTTGCCAGTACCGCCTGACTGGCCCTCGTGCGGGTGACACGTAAAAGCACCCACTACACTCTCTGAGTGGTTGGCGTTAGGAAGGGCATCCAGCTGTAGAAACTCTGCCAAATTAGATTGGAGCCTGGTGTTGCCATCCGGTTTCACCAGTCCTCAGTCAAATCGTCCAACCCATGCTAGCATGGAAAGCGGACGTTAAACGATGATGATGATGATGATATATATATATATATATATATATATATATATATATATATATATATACAGAGAGAGAGAGAGAGATACATACATACATATACAACATACTACTTACAGAATTAGAACAATAAAAGAAGCCACAATTTTTTGATATATTGATATAAAATTCACAAAGATAAATATTTATGTCTGCAAAAGAACTATAAGCAAGACACCATGTTGTGATGGCAATAAGTTATCTTTTCATGTGTCTCCAATGATAAGCGCTACAGCAAAGTATCTGGAAGTAAATGAGGTTACAATCTATTTAATACTGTAAAGAAAAATTGACTGTTAAAGGAGTTAACAAGCTCAAGGAGACATGGTGCCATCCTCAGTTACACTTATAAATCTCAAAATACTTTTGTAACACTTGCATTATATTCCCAGGTCAACTCCAACTCAGGGCAGTGGCACCCGTCAGGTGCTATGGGTTAACTAACATATGTGATGCCATTGCATCTGAGCACAGGGACACAGAAATACTCTTCATTGGTGTCAGGTCATACAGTAAAAGCAGCAGGAATGAGGGACCCCTAGCTGATGTCACGGCACCCTTCCAGATGTACATTCTGATGTGAAACCTGCAGCTTCACATGATTATTGGTCATCTCACTTTGTCCTATCTCTAAGTACTAATCATGGTGACTCAGAGAGCAGTATTTGTGTTGTATAAGCATTTATCATTATCCAATAATGTGTAGATGTCTCTCTCTGGTGATCTTATTTGTCATTCAATCTATTGCAGATTCTATGGCAATGGAAGAGTGGCAATGTGTACAGATCTAACCAGTTGAAAGCATACAGTAAGTTATGACTTTGATAGTCACCTATGCTCCAAACCATGCAGATTTGCAGTGGGACTGAATTGTCATCTGAGGGGGTCATGGGTGGAAAATAAGATGTGCTAATGACAGCAAGGAAGCACAAGGAGGTGGCAATTATCAGTGAAGATGGCACAATCATCATATATAAGTATGCATGTGTGTGTGTGTGTGTGTGTGTGTGAGAGAGAGTGAGTGTGTGTGTGTGTGTGTGTGTGTGTGTGTGTGTGTGTGCGTGTGTGTGTGTGTGTGTGTTTATCTTTGTTTAGACATCATACGATGATCGTAAATGAACATCACCATCATGCAGTGATGCTGTTTGTTTGTTTTCTGTCTTCCATGAAAAGCATGTCTGACTATGGGGGAACATTACCTTGCTAGAAAACAGTTAAGGGTTTGCAACAGGAAGGACCATAGAAAATTTGTCTCAAAAAATTCCACCTCTCTCATGCAAGCATAGAAAAGTGGATGTTAAAACGATAATGATGATATATAGGTCTGGTAGTACAAACAGGATGTGTAGAGCTCAAAACAGTGGTTAGAGCATCGGGCTCACAATTATGAGGTAATGAGTTTGATTCCTCCAGTTCACTCAGCTGTAGAAATGAGTTGCAATGTCACTGATGCCAAGATGTATCGACTTTTGCCTCTCCCTTGGATAACATTGGTGGCATGGAGAGGGGAGGCTGGTATGCATGGGTGACTGCTGGTCTTCTATAAACAACCATACCCAAACTTGTGCCTCGGAGAGGAACTTTCTAGGTCATTTGTGACTAAAGGGGGTCTTTACTCTTTACCCTTATTTATATATATATATATACATACACATATATATATATATATATATATATATATATATATATATATTGTTTATTTTTAATCAGAAGTTACAAAGTGACTCAAGGCCCAGAGTTTTATGTATGGTACTTATCTAACACTTGGCACTTAAGTTACTTTGTAATTTTAGCCAATTAAAAATAAAAATATAACCTGTATATATATATATATATTGGTTTCAAATTTTTGCTCATGGCCAGCAAGCACGCCGGAGGGAGTAAGTCAATTACACTGACCCCAGTACTCAACTAGTACTTATTTTATCAACCCCAAAAAGATGAAAGGCAAAGTCAGCCTCAGTGGAATTTGAACTCAGAACATAAAGATAGACGAAATGCTGCTAAGCACATTGCCCAACATGCTAATGATTCTGCCAGCTTACTGCCTTATAAATGCATGTGTATTATTATCATTTTACTTCCTTTCATACTTTAACCACTCAGCTCCTAGCATAATGCTTCCTCCCTCTCTTTACTGTAGTTTCACTCCATCAGTTTTGCAAGCTACATGGTACCATGAACAAAACTCACAGCACAATCTGTAAAGTGGTTGGCATCAGAGATGGAATCCAGCTGTAGAAACTATTAGAGCATGATACAGTTCTCTAGTGTCAGATTCTGTCAAACTATCCAACAGATGGAAGACAAACATTAAATGATGATGATGAAGAGGATGAGTACAATTGAATTGCAATCAGATGGCAAAGATAATATTACAGCATCATCATCATCATTGTTGTCGTCGTTGTTTAACGTCCGCTTTCCATGCTGGCATGGGTTGAATGGTTTGACTGAAGGCTGGCAAGCCAGAGGGCTGCACCAGTCTCCAATCCAATCTAGCAAAGTTTCTACAGCTGGATGCCCTTCTTAATGCCAACCACTCCGAGAGTGTAGTGGGTGCTTTTTACGTGCCACCAGCATGGGAGCCAGTCAGGCAGCACTGGCAATGACTATGTTAGAATGGTGCTTTTTATGTGCCACTGACATGGTACCAGTCAGCCAGCACTGGCGCACAGGACCAGTCGGGCGAAAATTCATAGTAAAAATAAGTTCATGACTTAGAATGAATTCATTTGATGGGCTGAGCAAAGAAATTAATAAAGAAGTGGTTTTTCTTCCCAAACCATTACAAACTTCACTGTTTCATATTTGTAGTTAGAGATGTGGACCCTTTTTTTTTCTGTTAATATCTCATTATAAAGACATAGCATATTTCTAGAGAAAGTGAGATGAGAAAGGGAGAGAGAGGCATTAAATTGGCTATGATAACGAGTGTTTTAGTTAGTCTGGTCAATGGATTAACATGCAAGTGATTGAGAACTCTACAGACATGTGTATCCTTAATGTAATTCTCAGGGAGATTCAACACGACACACGATGTGACAAGGCTGGCCGTTTGAAATACAAATACTACTCACTTTTGTCAGCTGAGTGGACTGGAGCTATGTGAAACAAAATGCCTTGCTCATGGGCACAACATGCCACTGGAAATCAAACTTATGTCCCTATGAATACCCCCACTATAAAGCTATGCACCTGTAATCACGCAAATATTACAAGATCTAGCAGAATTGATAAACCAATGTCCTTCAATCTGTTTAAGGTATAATTGTTATGAATTGATTTCAAATTCCACCAAGGTTGACTTTGTCTTTCACCTTTTCAAGGGTAATGAAATAAGTACCAGTTATACACTGGCATCGATGTAATCAACTAGCTCAGTTTGTTTTGCATATATTTCCATTTAACAGAGAATGCAAAATGCTTTTCTCAAATCTTTCAGTAACTTATCATTATTGTGTGTAACAAAGCAGCGAGCTGGTAGAATCGTTAACACACTGGACAAAATGCTTAGCGGTATTTTGCCCGTCGCTACGATCTGAGTTTAAATTCTGCCGAAGTCGACTTTGCCTTTCATCCTTTCGGGGGTTAATAAATTAAGTACCGGTTACGTACTGGGATTGATCTAATCGACTAGCCCAGTTCCCCCAAAATTTCAGGCCTTGTGTAGAAAGGATTATTGTGTGTAAAAAAAGTCAACCAATTATTTATTTATTCATTCTCTAAAACATCATTACTTCGACAAGAATCTATTTTTTCCACACACACACAAACACACACACACACACACACACACACACACACACACACACACACAAACACACAAACACACTGTGAGCTTAAAATATTTTGTTCGTAAATCAGTTTTCTTTCATTTTTGTAAGAGAAAAATGAATAAAACCATTGATTTGCATCTTTTAGTTTATCCAAATATACATAATATACATTAATTGTATCATCATCATCAGCATCATCATCATCATTTAATGTCCTCCTTCCATGCTGGCACGGGCTGGACAGTTTGACAGGAGCTAGACTGCACCATACTTGTGAGTTTGTTTTGGAATGGTTTTTATGGCTAGATGCCCTTCCTAACACCAACCACCCCATAGAGTAAGCTGAGTTCCTTATGTTAAATTATTTCCTTTACATGTTAACATTTTGTATCTAACCAAAATTAATATAGAATTATTGACATAAAAACCATGCAAGTTTGTGAACTGCATTCAATGATTTTTCACCGAAAACAATACATTTATTTCTCTTTAAATGAATTATTACAAGTTTACGAAAGTAAGCAGTAACAAGAAAAATGGAGAAAGAAAGGATTAAGAGAAAAGAAAAGGGAAATCAGTAAATACTTAATCAATATAGAAGCATTCACATTCCATTCAGTTATATATTATGATGGGCAAATCGGAGTTACCCCTGCAAAAAACTTTGAGACACTCCCTACACACTCACAAGATTTGCCGTGTAATAAGAAGTCCAGGTGATACTTTAGCGTGCAGTGTGCTGCAGTATCCTGTCTACGCTGTGCGGTGTACCTTTTCTTACCCTTTTACACTTTAGCATGCGATCTACCTACACTATAAGAACTTTTTATGATAAAAACAAATTGAATAACGTTGAATAATCTCGCTCAGAGATTTAAAACGCGTTTTTCTTGATTTATTTCTTAATTTAACTTACACTTAAATCTTAACTAACGATACACACTTCGTACATCATTTAGGAATGCCACATACAAATCTGCTGCATCTTTTCTCAAAACCTTCCAGCAAAAGTGATCAGGTTAAGAGGATAAGAAAAGGTAGACCGCACGCTAAAAGTAATTTTACAGCGTAGAGAGGATACTGCGGTAGACCGCACGATAAAGTAGCACCGAAGTTTGCTTACAAGCCACATGGTGCTGAGTTCAGTGACATTGCACTGGTACCTCGGTCCGATCAAAGCCTTGAGTGAATTTGATAGGTGCAGAATGAAAGAAGCTCGACGTGTGTGTGTGTGTGTGTCCGCCTTTTAACAACGGATGGTGTGTTTTTGTCTCTGTCACCTATTGGCTGATATAATAAGGACCAGACTTTAAAAAAGTACTGGAGAAGATTTGTTTATAAAGCCCTTTTAAGACGGTGCCCTAGCATAGTTGTAGTCTTATCACTGACTGAAACAAGTAGAAAATACAGATAAATTATATTTATTCAAATACATTCCCAGTTTCAGTTCCCGTTTGTAGCACTTTTCTATGCTTATATCACTTTATTAACATCATTCATTTTCCCAGAAAAGGTAAGAAATTTATGTTGTTCAAGATTCGTCTAAATAGATTTCCTGTTAAAAAATAAATTTTAAGTTTTGTAAGGGAGAGAACTTAGGAAAGTTTTAAAGGGAGACTACTCGATTGAACACTAAAAGCTATGGTCAAAGGGAAGTCATTGGGAAACAACAAAATTGAACGAGAATTACGAAGATTTAGTAAAATGGAAAAGAACGGAAAACAATTGCTTAGATTAAGATTGACAACTCCAAGTTTCTTCAGAATAGTCTACAAAAGACCACAGACCAAATTTGTGGGTGGAGCCTCACAGAAGAGATGACAAATTCGGTTATAATTGACGATTCACGGTGCTTGAGAAGATCCGTCCAGCTAAGTAAAATCACGGCCGTAAAGGCATCTCGTTTACATCTATCCCCTGCACACAATCTGTCAGTAACAAAATATTTACTTATTTATTTATTTATTTATTCATTCATTTATTTATTTTGTCATTGGTAAGTAAGGGTTATTCTATTTACTTCTCTTTAGAAATCAAAGGAATTGACTACTATTCCCTTCAAACTTTGCTTTTGTGACTTAGACATTAATGTTTTGAAACTGACCTATTTCCCATTACAGTGGAGGAGCAATGGCCCAGTGGTTAGGGCATCGGACTCGCGGTCATAGGATCGCGGTTTCGATTCCCAGACCGGGCGTTGTGAGTGTTTATTGAGTGAAAATGCCTAAAGTTCCACGAGGCTCCGGCAGGGGATGGTGGCGAACCCTGCTGTACTCTTTCACCACAACTTTCTCTCACTCTTTCTTCCTGTTTCTGTTGTACCTGTATTTGAAAGGGCCAGCCTTGTCACATTGTGTCACGCTGAATATCCTCGAGAACTATGTTAAGGGTACACGTGTCTGTGGAGTGCTCAGCCACTTGTACGTTAATTTCACGAGCAGGCTGTTCCGTTGATCGGATCAACTGGAACCCTCGCCGTCGTAACCGACGGAGTGCCAACAAACAACATTTCCCATTACATTTCAGACATTCAACGCTGAATTACTGAAGCAGAAATA
>NC_142929.1:67817307-67822307 GCF_046866305.1 Octopus bimaculoides | reverse complement strand
AGGCATGTGCACATGTACACACACACACGCGCATGTATGCACATGCGCACACACACACATACACACATTCATGTGTATTCAACAGTAGGTTTTGTTCTATTTTGATTTGTTTCCTATTTTATATCTTTTTTTATTAAAAAAATATATTTTACATGAATTTTTTACATATTACAAAGAAATTATTTAGAAGTTTGAAAAACTACTGTTTAAAACAGTGCCAGACAAGCCATTATTAATAATGCATGGATAATGATATGCTCTTGAATAACAGCATAACATTCTACAAATACTAAGATATAAGACCAAATGTTAGAAAAAGACTTTACAACTATTGTTGTTGTTAAATTAATGTTGTTTATCAAGTTAATGTTGTTTTGAAGATTGAAGCGAGGTGAACCATTATAATTCCAATGTTATTTTGTACAGCAGCTAACATTTTAGTTTTGGTTGATTATTCAGGAGTGTTAGTAAAATATAAATAGCAAAATATTAAAAAAATATGGTCATTGAAAAAAATAATGCTGCTATAAAAAATAACACCACTGTCTTAAAACAGAATATTGTTGTGAAAAATATATATCATTGTCATGAAAAAAACAATTTTCTTTAAAAACAAATGTTAAATTAAGAAACAAAAATTTCATTATCAAAGATGTGATACTATTCTTTTATTCTTTTATACATTTCAGTACAAATGTCATGGCAATACTGGAGCACCATCAGTGATAAAATATGGAACACTTCATGAATTTGCATGTCACTCTTGTGCAGGAGCCATGCAAATCTTCTCTGCATCATTCCAATTTTAACATATGTACTACTGAAGGTGGTGAGCTGGCAGAAATGTTAGCACGCCGGGCAAAATGCTTAGTGGTATATCGTCTGCCGTTACGTTCTGAATTCAAATTTCGCCGAGGTCGACTTTGCCTTTCATCCTTTCGGGGTTGATAAATTAAGTACCAGTTATGCACTGGGGTCGATGTAATCGACTAAATCCCTTTGTCTGTCCTTGTTTGTCCCCACTATGTTTAGCCCTTTGTGGGCAATAAAGAAATAAGGAACGTTAGCATGCTTGGCGAAATGTTTAGCGGTATTTCATCTGTCTTTACGTTCTGAGTTCAAATTCCACCAAGGTTGACTTTGCCTTTCATCCTTTCAGGGACGATAAATTAAGTACCAGTTGCATACTGGAGTCGATCTAATCAACTGGCCCCCTCCCCCCAAAATTTAGGGCCTTGTGCCTAGAGTAGAAAAGAATATATGTACTACCGAAGCTAGTATGTAAATTGTAAATACTACTACATTATCCTAAAAAATGTAAAAGGGATATAGCTGTCATAATAAGAATATATATCATGGCTCTAACAAGAATACCATTGTCATAAAAATAATATCATTGTCATAAACAAAATCAATTTATTGTAAAAATAATATCTCTATCATAAAAATAACGCTATTGACACAAATAGTATTGTATTATGATAAAAAGATATAAAAAGGATATTCTTGTCATAAAAAGAATTGCCTTGGCATCAAACAAACTGTATTGCAATAAAAAAGACCATTTTAATAAAAATAACATTGTATTAAGAATAATATATCCTTTATAATAAAAACAATATTTTCATTAGCTTGGTTGATGCATTTCCTATAACTAACTCTTGTTTATCTGGATTATGTCTTCCGTCGTTTGATGTTGAATTTTAGGTCTTCAATCTCAACTAACCACAAATCTGCCTGTAACTGTTATATGCCTTTTGACATACTATTACCCATTCTTTTATTCACAAACTTGTTTCAGTAATTAGACCATGGCCATACTGGGGTACCACCTTGAAGAATGTTTAGTCAAACAAATCACCTCCAGTACTTATTTTTGAAGCCTGGTACTTATGCTATCAGTCTCTATTTCCAAACTGCTAAGTTGTGAGGATGTAACAAACCAACACCAGTTGTCAAGTGTGATGGTGGGGGACAAACACAGACAAATGGACACACAGGCTGTTGTTGGCACTCCGTCGCTTACGACGTCGAGGGTTCCAGTTGATCCGATCAACGGAACAGCCTGCTCGTGAAATTAACGTGCAAGTGGCTGAGCACTCCACAGACACATGTACCCTTAACGTAATTCTCAGGGGAGATTCAGCGTGACACAGAGTGTGACAAGGCTGGCCCTTTGAAATACAGGTACAACAGAAACAGGAAGTAAGAGTGAGAGAAAGTTGTGGTGAAAGAGTACAGCAGGGATCGCCACCACCCCCTGCCGGAGCCTCGTGGAACTTTAGGTGTTTTCGCTCAATAAACACTCACAAGGCCCGGTCTGGGAATCGAAACCGCGAGTCCGCTGCCCTAACCACTGGGCCATTGCGCAGAAAAATACACAAACACAAAGACATACAGACACAAAGACACACACACACACACATATACCCCCACACACACCAATTCCACTCACAAGGGTTTGGTTGGCCCATTTGCTCAAGGTGCCACATATTTGGACTGGACTCCCCCCCCCCCTGAACCATGTGGGTGGGAAGTAAGCTTCTTACCATACAGCCACACCATTTACATATATATATATATATATATATATATATATATATATATATATATATATACATATATATACATATATATACACGCGCGCGTGCGCACACACGCACACACACACACACACACACACACACACACACACACAGATATATATCAGGTCATTAAGAATGAAATGTCTGATTTTGAACTGAAAGTTTATTTTACTTTATCTCAACAAAATGCAGTGCAGTGAGCCAAAGTATGCACCTAAATTATCAACACAATTTTGCCATTTTATCAGTAGCTTATTTATGCTGGCAGCAAAGATTGCTGGAGAGCTAGGGGTGATGAAATCACGAAAGGCTGTTTTTTTGCATCTTCTTCAGATTTGAAGTTTTTTCCTTGCAAATAGTTGTTTAATGCCGGCAAAACATGATAGTCAGTTGGTGTAAGGTCTAGTGAATATGATGGATGACAGAGTACTTCCAAGTTCAGTTCCTGTAACTTGAGTTTTGCTCAATATGCAACATGTGGTCAAGCATTGTCTTGCAAGAATGTACTTGGTTTCCACACACTCGACCAGTGAAAGACCAACACATCATTTCTCAATTACTACTATATCTGTTTTACATACTACTGCCAGCAAATAAATCTGGGAATATTATTCTTTTTTCTTCAATGTTCTTATTACGCCGTTTCATCTTACTTTCAACTGTCTACATATAGCAACCCAATGCAGAGCAAGAAGCACTATTTCTTCATCAAGTAACATTTCATCTGTACGATATGATTGGTACCTCTAACATGAGAACCTTACATTCTCTCTTTCTCTTTCTCTCAGTATACGTATATTTCTCATACATGCTACTTCCTTTCACTCTCTTGATACAATATGTAAAAGTTTTCATTTTGTTTAACACTTCATAGTTTTAATGTTTTTACTTTCATTTTGTGTCAGAGTTATCAAGCATGAAAATGTTAGCTTCCAAATCCTGTTTTCTGGATAGGTAAAATTTATCAAACTTTGAACCCCTGTAACATTTTTCTGAAACTTTTCTGGAATAAATGAATCACAAAATCAGATTCAGCATGAAAAAGTACATCAATTTCTCAAATTTGAAAATGTTCACTTAATTTTAAAATTTCAAAATCTGTGACAGCAACAGAAAAGATCATCCTCTCTCTATTTGTCTATCTCTGTCATTTATTTTTTTCTCTTTGTAAATGTTCCTCTCTCTATATTATATTTACAATACTTTCTCTTACTCTTTCATACGTTGTGTGTGTGTGTGTGTGTGTGTGTGTGTGTGTGTGTGTGTGTGCGTGCGCGTGTGTATGTGTGTGTGTAAGGAATTTCATTAGAGTGACAGAGTTGAAAGTTCCTCACAAAGCACCAGTAGCACACCAAGAAAATTCTTTACTTCTATGCAACAAATGGAAAAAGAAAAAAGTTAGTTTATCAATACGTTATAAATTACTCCAAATAATGCAGAAATCTGTCCTGGTCAAAAGACCCATCCACCAGAGAAGATATGGCCTAACATAAAATAAAAAAAAAACTGAAATAAAAGCATTCTATTGTGAAAATTGCCCAGCAATGATGGGATACTCAGCTAGTTCTTTTATACTTCAAGTTTGAATGTTTTCAAAATAACTTAGGCTTGAAGTTAAACAATCTTTCATATTACATATTTAAGAGGGTTAATAATGTTTTTTGATTAGTTATCATTAATCATATTCTTGCAACCCTTGCAAGAAGCAAATCAATTCTATAAATATTTCCCCAGTGTAGCAAGCGAGCTTGCTAGGGATGAACTATGGTAGAGATTTCCCTGCTCGTTATATACCATTGATGATTCTAGTTAATCGGTTCAGAAGGGAACAAATGATGCTGATTATCTTTACAAAAAGAATTTATGTTAAGCTAGTAGCTTCTATTCAAATATGAGTAGCTAAAAGTTTGAAAAATAGGGTGCTGGTAAAAAGGTTATGGATCATACATCGTTAACTCTTTTGTTACCATATATTTCTTGAAATGTGCTATTTTTGTTCCAATTAATTTTGAAAATGATGAATAAGTTAAAAAAATAGCTTTGTCATTTTAAGAGCTGGTATTTGGGACATAAATTAACATGAAATTTTGATGGAACATTTAAAGTTAACTCACTTTAAAACAGAAAGTCTGTATTAGAACAAGGGGTGGTCTTAGGTTTGTTAATATCAAAAGGGTTCACAATGTTGTGATGTGTCCTTGATCAAAGTATTTAACTCTCACTAGTACAGAACAAATAGCAGTAAAGTAGTTTTTTTTTTTTTTTCTTGGTGGGGCGGTACATTTAAGCAGGTCAATCTATGATCAAAGGTATTTCGGTCATGATCACACTGTCTTATTGTATACCAGAGACGGTGTTATGGTGTGATTTGAAGGAAATTTAATTGTTATTTTTAGCAGATCAAGTTAGGAAATG
>NC_142929.1:67807307-67812307 GCF_046866305.1 Octopus bimaculoides | reverse complement strand
GGGCCAACTACCTGACGGTATTTGTGGTTTGTCTGCCTTCCTACTTATTAAGACTTTGGTTTTAGCTAGGTTGACTCTAAGGCCCTTCAATTCTAATCCTTGCTTCCACACCTGAAACTTCTCCTCTAGTTCTGATAGTGACTCAGAAATTAGAGCAAAGTCATCAGCATAGAGGAGCTCCCAGAGGCATCCTGTCTTGAATTCCTCTGTTATTGCCTGGAGGACTATGATAAATAGGAAGGGGCTGAGGACAGAACCTTAGTAGATCCCTATCTCTACGCGGAATTCTTCACTGTACTCATTGCCAACCCTCACCTTACTGACAGCGTCACTGTACATGGCTTGCACAGCTCTCACTAACCATTCATCTATCCCTAGTTTCCTCATTGACCACAAGTGGGGGGGGAAGAGGAGGGGAGTGATAGTGGAGGAGGAGGAGGGGGAAGTGATGGTGGAGGAGGGGAAGTGATGCTGGAGGAGGGGGAAGTGGTGGTGGTGGTGGTGGTGGTGGTGGTGGAGGAGGGTGAAGTGGTGGTGGAGGAGGGGGGATGTGTTGGAGAAGCAAGTGGCAATCGAAACAGAGAGAGGGAGAGACAGAGTGAGGCACAAAGTGAAGGGGCCAGAGTTAAGGTGGTCAGGGATAGAACATGAGGGAGAAAAATATTCTTTTGGGATTTTGGGCAACATAATTTGATGAAACAGCAAATGCTGATAATAGTGAAATAAAATTGAAAAATTTTAGAATTTTGGGTCAGCCAATCTGTGACAAAATTAGAGAAATAAGCGACGATGTGATAAACTTGAATAAATGAATATGTGATGATTAATGATAATGCATGAACTTAAGTTTATCTTAAGTCAACAACGAGGAAGACGAAACTATTTAAACTATGTTTACTTGGTAAGGAAATAGATAGAATAATGAAAAGAACTAATAAGGGGTTTATGATCTGCGCAGAATAGAGGAATAGATGAATGAGGTTGAAAAGACAAAATTTCTTATCTGAGCATCTTCTGAAATCATATATATATATATATATATATATATATATATATATATATATATACTTTGGGCAACTGTCTTCTACTGTAGCTTTGGGCTGACCAAAGCCTTGTAAGTGGATTTGGTAGACAGAAACTGAAAGAGACCTGCCGTATCTGTATGTATGTATGGATGGATGGATGGATGCATGCCTGCATGCATGTATGTACGTGTTTGTGTTTGTCCCCCCCCCCACCATCGCTTGACAACCGATGCTGGTGTGTGTATGTCCCCATAACTTAGCAGTTCAGCAAAAGAGACCAGTAGAATAAGTACTAAGCTTACAAAGAAAGGGTCCTGGGGTGGATTTGTTTGACTAAAGGTGGTGCTCCAGCATGGCCACAGTCAAATGACTGAAGACAGTGTAGGAGAGAGAATAGTGATGTTGTAGCAGAGAAATGTGTTCGCATGGATGATGGTACGCTTGCACTAAATGAGGCTGCAAAGAAAGAGGTCTGGAGATGCCACTACGATAGATTGCTTAATAAAGAGAATGAATGGGAGAAAGAGAGCCTGCCGTATGTCGACCCAATAGAGGGACCAGCTATCCGAGTTGATAGTACCAGGGTAGATAAAGCAATTAAGAGTATGAAGACCGGGAAAGCCCCCAGCCCATCAGGAATCACTGCAGAGATGCTCAAAATATCTGGCAGTGTTGGCTATAGCCTAGTCACCCATATTACGAACCAGGTGATACACGAAGGAGTCATAGCCAATGACTGGTGTAGCAGCATCATAGTCAACTGCTACAAAGGTAAAGGTGACGCTTTAGATACAAATAATTACAGAGGCATCAAGCTGTTAGATCAGGTTATGAAAGTTACAGAGAGGGTCATAGCCCAACTAATTAGGGAGCGAATCAATTTAGATGAGATGCAGTTTGGGTTCGTGCCAGGTAAAAGCACTACTGATGCCTTATTTCTAGTGAGACAGTTGCAAGAGAAATACCTAGCTAAGGATAAACCTCTGTACCTGGCTTTCGTTGACATGGAGAAAGCCTTTGACAGGGTCCCCCGATCCCTTATCTGGTGGTCAATGAGGAAACTTGGGATAGAAGAATGGTTAGTGAGTGCTGTGTGAGCCATGTACAGAGATGCTGCCAGTAAGGTGAGGGTTGGAAATGAGTACAGCAATGAATTCCGGGTAGAGGTAGGGGTCCACCAAGGTTGCGTCCTCAGCCCCCTCTTATTTATCATAGTCCTCCAGGCAATCACAGAGGAGTTCAAGACAGGTTGCCCCTGGGAGCTCCTCTATGCTGATGACCTTGCCCTAATTGCGGAGTCACTATCAGAACTAGAGGAGAAGTTTCAGGTGTGGAAGCAAGGTCTAGAACTGAAGGGCCTTAGAGTCAACCTAGCTAAAACCAAAATCCTAATAAGTAGGAAGGTAGATAAAACACAAACCCCTTCAGGTAGATGGCCCTGCTCAGTATGTAGAAAAGGAGTAAGTAGTAACTCTATAAGATGTACCCGGTGCAAGCTATGGACACATAAGAGGTGCAGCAACATCAAAGGCAGGTTAACTAGCAAGTTAGTTTTTGTTTGTGGCAGATGTTCAGGTGCAATAAAGACTGTAAACAAACAGGAAACAACTTCTATCTCATTCCAGGGTGAAAAACTAGAGGTAGTCGATAGCTTCCGCTATCTGGGCGACCAAGTTAGTAGTGGGGGTGGGTGCGCTGAAAGTGTAGCTGCTAGAATAAGAATAGCCTGGGCAAAGTTTAGAGAGCTCTTACCCCTGCTGGCGACAAAGGGACTCTCACTCAGAGTAAAAGGCAGACTGTATGACGCATGCGTACAAACAGCCATGCTACATGGCAGTGAAACATGGGCTGTAACTGCTGAGGACATACGTAAGCTCACAAGGAATGAAGCCAGTATGCTCCGTTGGGTGTGTAATGTCAATGTGAATACCCGTCAGAGTGTACGTATCTTGAGAGAAAAGCTGAACATTAGAAGCATCAGTTGTGGTGTGCAAGAGAGACGATTGCGCTGGTATGGACATGTGGTGAGAATGGATGAGGATAGCTGTGTGAAAAAGTGCCACACCCTAACAGTTGAGGGAACCCGTGGAAGAGGTAGGCCCAGGAAGACCTGGGCTGAGGTGGTGAGGCAAGACCTTCGTACATTGGGCCTCACCGAGGCGATGACTACTGACCGAGACCTTTGGAAATGTGCTGTGCGTGAGAAGACCCGGCAAGCCAAGTAAGATCGTTGCCAGTGCCCCTGGACTGGCTCTTGTGCGGGTGGCACATGAGATGCACCATTTTGAGCGTGGCCGTTGCCAGTACCGCCTGACTGGCTCCCGTAGGATTTTCGAGCGAGATCGTTGCCAGTGCCCCTGGACTGGCTTGTGTGGGTGGCACATAAAAGACACCATTTCGAGTGTGGCCGTTTTCGTGCGGGTGACACGTAAAAGCACCCACTACACTCTCTGAGTGGTTGGCGTTAGGAAGGGCATCCAGCTGTAGAAACTCTGCCAAATTAGATTGGAGCCTGGTGTTGCCATCCCGTTTCACCAGTCCTCAGTCAAATCGTCCAACCCATGCTAGCATGGAAAGCGGACGTTAAACGATGATGATGATGATGATGATAGAGAGAGAGAGGTAGTTGATAGCTTCCATTACCTAGGTGACGAAGTCAGTAACAGGGGAGGGTGCACCTAAAGTGTAGCTGCTAGAATAAGAATAGCCTGGGCAAAGTTCAGAGAGCTCTTACCTCTGCTGGTGACAAAGGGTTTCTCACTCAGAGTAAAAGGCAGAGTGTATGACGCATGTGTATGAACAGCCATGTTACATGGCAGTGAAACATGGGCCGTGACTGCTGAGGACATACGTAAGCTCGCAAGGAATGAAGCCAGTGTGCTCCGCTGGATGTGTAATGTCAGTGTGCATACTCAACAGAGTGTAAGTACCTTGAGAGAAAAGTTGGACCTAAAAAGCATAAGTTGTGGTGTGCAAGAGAGACGACTTCGCTGGTATGGTCATTTGGTGAGAATAGAAGAGGATAGCTGTGTGAAAAAGTGCCACAGCCTAGTGGTTGAGGGAACCTGTGGAAGAGATAGACCCAGGAAGACCTGAAATGAGGTGGTGAAGCACGACATTCGAACATTAGGCCTCACCGAAGCAATGACTAATGACCGAGACCTTTGGAAATATGCTGTGCATGAGAAGACCCAGCAAGACAAGTGAGACCATAACCCGTGGGCTTTACCAGGGGTGTAGCCAGCCCACTTATGTATACCTTGCTAATTTCTGTGATTTGGCCAAAACAGCCCTGTTGAATACAACTGGTCAAATGACCATGTTTAAATTCCTCATTCTATCTTGCTTTCTTCATGCACAATTTTTTTCTCCTGTTTGATCAAAAATATTTTCCCACCCTCTTTCCACTACATTATCTTTTTTTCAAATACCACTCCCCTTGCTAATTTCTGTGATTCAGCCAAAACAGCCTTATTGAATATTAGCAATCAAATGACTTTGCTTAAATTCCTCATTCCTCTCACTCCCTTATATTTTCTTCCTTTTTTCTTTCTTTTAATACTTATTTCTCTCTACATTTATATTCTCCTCTCCTACTGTGCTCTCTACACATTCTGATTGAATCTTCCATGCATTAACATGCGCCTCCTTGCAACAATGTAAACTTTCATTTAATCAAGATATCCTTGGCCTGAAGAGTAGCCTGCCATATACAGCTCACTTGGATATTTATTACTTCTGAGGTCCCATTCACTATGAAACATGTAGTTTGGATCTTATCTATTCCATTCACACAAACACACACATACACACACACACTCGTGCATGTGCCCACACACACTCAAATGTGCATAACCCTAATACATGACAGGTACTCTATTTTATAAATCCTGAAGGAACGAAAGGCAAAGTTGACCTGGGTGGAATTTAAACTCAGAACATAAATAACTGGAAGAAATGCTGCTAAGTATTTTG